>NW_028127734.1:0-224858 GCF_965231255.1 Vanellus vanellus
CCTGGAACTCTTTCAAATGCCCAACAGACCAATTTTGGCCCTCTCTGCTTTCCTGCGGACTCCATCCTCAAAAAGCACCTTTTTTCGCTTTCGGCAGCCTCCGGAGCAAAAAGACAAACGTCCAGCTTTTGCTGCCACAGCAAAGGTGCCAGCGGGGAAAAGTAATGCTGGTTCTCACTGTCTCCTGGAACCTCTTCAAATGCCACAGACAATTTGGCCTCTCTGCTTTCCTGCGGACTCCATCCTCAAAAGCACCTGTTTTCGCTTTCGGCAGCCTCCGGAGCAAAAAAGACAAACGTCCAGGTTTTGCTGCCACAGCAAAGGTGCAGCGGGGAAAAGTGATGCTGGTTCTCACTGCCTCCTGGAACTCTTTCAAATGCCACAGACAATTTGGCCCTCTCTGCTTTCCTGCGACTCCATCCTCAAAGCACCTGTTTTCGCTTTCGGCAGCCCTCCGGTGGTAAAAAGACAAACGTCCAGCTTTTGCTGCCACAGCAAAGTTGCCAGCGGAGAAAGTAATGCTGGTTCTCACTGCCTCCTGGAACTCTTTCAAATGCCACAGACAACTTGGCCTCTCTGCTTTACTGCGGACTCTATCCTCAATAGCACCTTTTTCACTTTCGGCGCCCTCCGGTGGTAAAAAGACAAACGTCCAGCTTTTGCTGCCACAGCAAAGGTGCCAGCGGGCAAAAGTAATGCTGGTTCTCACTGCCTCCTGGAACCCTTTCAAATGCCACAGACAATTTGGCCCTCTCTGCTTTCCTGCGGACTCAATCCTCAAAAGCACCTGTTTTCGCTTTCGGCAGGCCTCCGGAGCAAAAAAAGACAAACGTCCAGCTTTTGCTGCCACAGCAAAGGTGCCAGCGGGGAAAAGTGATGCTGGTTCTCACTGCCTCCTGGAACTCTTTCAAATGCCACAGACAATTTGGCCCTCTCTGCTTTCCTGCGGACTCCATCCTCAAAAGCAACCTGTTTTCGCTTTCGGCAGCCTCCGGAGCAAAAAAGACAAACGTCCAGGTTTTGCTGCCACAGCAAAAGGTGCCAGCTAGGAAAAGTAATGCTGGTTCTCACTGCCTCCTGGAACTCTTTCAAATGCCACAGACCAATTTGGCCCCTCTCTGCTTTCCTGCGGACTCCATCCTCAAAAGCACCTGTTTTCGCTTTCGGCAGCCCTCCGGTCGTAAAAAGACAAACGTCCAGCTTTTGCTGCCACAGCAAAGTTGCCAGCGGAGAAAAGTAATGCTGGTTCTCACTGCCTCCTGGAACTCTTTCAAATGCCACAGACAACTTGGCCCTCTCTGCTTTACTGCGGACTCTATCCTCAATAGCACCTTTTTTCACTTTCGGCGCCCTCGGTGGTAAAAAGCCAAACGTCCAGCTTTTGCTGCCACAGCAAAAGTGCCAGCGGGGAAAAGTAATGCTGGTTCTCACTGCCTCCTGGAACCCTTTCAAATGCCCCAGACAATTTGGCCCTCTCTGCTTTCCTTCGGACTCCATCCTCAAAAGCACCTGTTTTCGCTTTCGGCAACCTCCGGAGCAAATAAGACAAACGTCCAGCTTTTGCTGCCACAGCAAAGGTGCCAGCGGGGAAAAGTGATGCTGGTCCTCACTGCCTCCTGGAACCCCTTCAAATGCCACAGACAATTTGGCCCTCTCTGGTTTCCTGCGTACTCAATCCTCAAAAAGCACCTGTTTTCGCTTTCGGCAGCCTCCGGAGCGAGAAAGACAAACGTCCAGCTTTTGCTGCCACAGCAAAGGTGCCCAGCGGGGAAAAGTGATGCTGGTTCTCACTGCCTCCTGGAACTCTTTCAAATGCCACAGACAATTTGGCCCTCTCTGCTTTCCTGCGGACTCCATCCTCAAAAGCACCTGTTTTCGCTTTCGGCAGCCTCCGGAGCACAAAAGACAAACGTCCAGCCTTTGCTGCCACAGCAAAGGTGCCAGCGGGGAAAAGTAATGCTGGTTATCACTGTCTCCTGGAACCTCTTCAAATGCCACAGACAATTTGGCACTCTCTGCTTTCTGGCGGACTTCATCCTCAAAAGCACCTGTTTTTCGCTTTCGGCATCCTCCTGAGCAAAAAAGACAAACGTCCAGCTTTTGCTGCCACAGCAAAGGTGCCAGCGGGGAAAAGTAATGCTGGTTCTCACTGCCTCCTGGAACCCTTTCAAATGCCACAGACAATTTGGCCCTCTCTGCTTTCCTGCGGACTCCATCCTCAAAAGCACCTGTTTTCGCTTTCGGCAGCCTCCGGAGCAAAAAAGACAAACGTCCAGCTTTTGCTGCCACAGCAAAGGTGCCAGCGGGGAAAAGTAATGTTGGTTCTCACTGTCTCCTGGAACCTCTTCAAATGCCATAGACAATTTGGCCCTCTCTGCTTTCCTGCGGACTCCATCCTCAAAAGCACTTTTTTTCGCTTTCGGCAATCCTCCGGAGCAAAAAAAGACAAACGTCCAGCTTTTGCTGCCACAGCAAAGGTGCCAGCGGGGAAAAGTGATGCTGGTTCTCACTGCCTCCTGGAACTCTTTCAAATGCCACAGACAATTTTGGCCCTCTCTGCTTTCCTGCGGACCTCCATCCTCAAAAGCACCTGTTTTCGCTTTCGGCAGCCTCCGGAGCACAAAAGACAAACGTCCAGCTTTTGCTGCCACAGCAAAGGTGCCAGCGGGGAAAAGTAATGCTGGTTATCACTGTCTCCTGGAACCTCTTCAAATGCCACAGACAATTTGGCACTCTCTGCTTTCTGGCGGACTTCATCCTCAAACGCACCTGTTTTCGCTTTCGGCATCCTCCTGAGCAAAAAAGACAAACGTCCAGCTTTTGCTGCCACAGCAAAGGTGCCAGCGGGGAAAAGTAATGCTGGTTCTCACTGCCTCCTGGAACCCTTTCAAATGCCACAGACAATTTGGCCCTCTCTGCTTTCCTGCGGACTCCATCCTCAAAAGCACCTGTTTTCGCTTTCGGCAGCCTCCGGAGCAAAAAAGACAAACGTCCAGCTTTTGCTGCCACAGCAAAGGTGCCAGCGGGGAAAAGTAATGTTGGTTCTCACTGTCTCCTGGAACCTCTTCAAATGCCATAGACAATTTGGCCCTCTCTGCTTTCCTGCGGACTCCATCCTCAAAAGCACTTTTTTTCGCTTTCGGCAACCTCAGGAGCAAAAAAGACAAACGTCCAGCTTTTGCTGCCACAGCAAAGGTGCCAGCGGGGAAAAGTAATGCTGGTTCTCACTGCCTCCTGGAACTCTTTCAAATGCCACAGACAATTTGGCCCTCTCTGCTTTCCTGCGGACTCCATCCTCAAAAGCACCTTTTTTCGCTTTCGGCAGCCTCCGGAGCAAAAAAGACAAACGTCCAGCTTTTGCTGCCACAGCAAAGGTGCCAGCGGGGAAAAGTAATGCTGGTTCTCACTGTCTCCTGGAACCTCTTCAAATGCCACAGACAATTTGGCCCTCTCTGCTTTCTTGCGGACTTCATCCTCAAAAGCACCTGTTTTCGCTTTCGGCATCCTCCTGAGCAAAAAAGACAAACGTCCAGCTTTTGCTGCCACAGCAAAGGTGCCAGCGGGGAAAAGTAATGCTGGTTCTCACTGCCTCCTGGAACCCTTTCAAATGCCACAGACAATTTGGCCCTCTCTGCTTTCCTGCGGACTCCATCCTCAAAAGCACCTGTTTTCGCTTTCGGCAGCCTCCGGAGCAAAAAAGACAAACGTCCAGGTTTTGCTGCTACAGCAAAGTTGCCAGCGGAGAAAAGTAATGCTGGTTCTCACTGCCTCCTGGAACTCTTTCAAATGCCACAGACAACTTGGCCCTCTCTGCTTTACTGCGGACTCTATCCTCAATAGCACCTTTTTTCACTTTCGGCGCCCTCCGGTGGTAAAAAGACAAACGTCCAGCTTTTGCTGCCACAGCAAAGGTGCCAGCGGGGAAAGTAATGCTGGTTCTCACTGCCTCCTGGAACCCTTTCAAATGCCACAGACAATTTGGCCCTCTCTGCTTTCCTGCGGACTCCATCCTCAAAAGCACCTGTTTTCGCTTTCGGCAGCCTCCGGAGCAAAAAAGACAAACGTCCAGCTTTTGCTGCCACAGCAAAGGTGCCAGCGGGGAAAAGTGATGCTGGTTCTCACTGCCTCCTGGAACTCTTTCAAATGCCACAGACAATTTGGCCCTCTCTGCTTTCCTGCGGACTCCATCCTCAAAAGCACCTGTTTTCGCTTTCGGCAGCCTCCGGAGCAAAAAAGACAAACGTCCAGGTTTTGCTGCCACAGCAAAGGTGCCAGCGGGGAAAAGTGATGCTGGTCCTCACTGCCTCCTGGAACTCTTTCAAATGCCACAGACAATTTGGCCCTCTCTGCTTTCCTGCGGACTCCATCCTCAAAAGCACCTGTTTTCGCTTTCGGCTGCCCTCCGGTCGTAAAAAGACAAACGTCCAGCTTTTGCTGCCACAGCAAAGTTGCCAGCGGAGAAAAGTAATGCTGGTTCTCACTGCCTCCTGGAACTCTTTCAAATGCCACAGACAACTTGGCCCTCTCTGCTTTACTGCGGACTCTATCCTCAATAGCACCTTTTTTCACTTTCGGCGCCCTCCGGTGGTAAAAAGACAAACGTCCAGCTTTTGCTGCCACAGCAAAGGTGCCAGCGGGGAAAAGTAATGCTGGTTCTCACTGCCTCCTGGAACCCTTTCAAATGCCACAGACAATTTGGCCCTCTCTGCTTTCCTTCGGACTCCATCCTCAAAAGCACCTGTTTTCGCTTTCGGCAGCCTCCGGAGCAAAAAAGACAAACGTCCAGCTTTTGCTGCCACAGCAAAGGTGCCAGCGGGGAAAAGTGATGCTGGTTCTCACTGCCTTGTGGAACTCTTTCAAATGCCACAGACAATTTGGCCCTCTCTGCTTTCCTGCGGACTCCATCCTCAAAAGCACCTGTTTTCGCTTTCGGCATCCTCCTGAGCAAAAAAGACAAACGTCCAGCTTTTGCTGCCACAGCAAAGGTGCCAGCGGGGAAAAGTAATGCTGGTTCTCACTGCCTCCTGGAACCCTTTCAAATGCCACAGACAATTTGGCCCTCTCTGCTTTCCTGCGGACTCCATCCTCAAAAGCACCTGTTTTCGCTTTCGGCAGCCTCCGGAGCAAAAAAGACAAACGTCCAGCTTTTGCTGCCACAGCAAAGGTGCCAGCGGGGAAAAGTAATGCTGGTTCTCACTGCCTCCTGGAACCATTTCAAATGCCACAGACAATTTGGCCCTCTCTGCTTTCCTGCGGACTCCATCCTCAAAAGCACCTGTTTTCGCTTTCGGCAGCCTCCGGAGCAAAAAAGACAAACGTCCAGCTTTTGCTGCCACAGCAAAGGTGCCAGCGGGGAAAAGTAATGCTGGTTCTCACTTTCTCCTGGAACCTCTTCAAATGCCACAGACAATTTGGCACTCTCTGCTTTCTTGCGGACTTCATCCTCAAAAGCACCTGTTTTCGCTTTCGGCATCCTCCTGAGCAAAAAAGACAAACGTCCAGCTTTTGCTGCCACAGCAAAGGTGCCAGCGGGGAAAAGTAATGCTGGTTCTCACTGCCTCCTGGAACCCTTTCAAATGCCACAGACAATTTGGCCCTCTCTGCTTTCCTGCGGACTCCATCCTCAAAAGCACCTGTTTTCGCTTTCGGCAGCCTCCGGAGCAAAAAAGACAAACGTCCAGCTTTTGCTGCCACAGCAAAGGTGCCAGCGGGGAAAAGTGATGCTGGTTCTCACTGCCTCCTGGAACTCTTTCAAATGCCACAGACAATTTGGCCCTCTCTGCTTTCCTGCGGACTCCATCCTCAAAAGCACCTGTTTTCGCTTTCGGCAGCCCTCCGGTCGTAAAAAGACAAACGTCCAGCTTTTGCTGCCACAGCAAAGTTGCCAGCGGAGAAAAGTAATGCTGGTTCTCACTGCCTCCTGGAACTCTTTCAAATGCCACAGACAACTTGGCCCTCTCTGCTTTACTGCGGACTCTATCCTCAATAGCACCTTTTTTCACTTTCGGCGCCCTCCGGTGGTAAAAAGACAAACGTCCAGCTTTTGCTGCCACAGCAAAGGTGCCAGCGGGGAAAAGTAATGCTGGTTCTCACTGCCTCCTGGAACCTCTTCAAATGCCTCAGACAATTTGGCACTCTCTGCTTTCTTGCGGACTCCATCCTCAAAAGCACCTGTTTTCGCTTTCGGCATCCTCCGGAGCAAAAAAGACAAACGTCCAGCTTTTGCTGCCACAGCAAAGGTGCCAGCGGGGAAAAGTAATGCTGGTTCTCACTGCCTCCTGGAACCCTTTCAAATGCCACAGGGAATTTGGCCCTCTCTGCTTTCCTGCGGAATCCATCCTCAAAAGCACCTTTTTTCGCTTTCGGCAACCTCCGGAGCAAAAAAGACAAACGTCCAGCTTTTGCTGCCACAGCAAAGGTGCCAGCGGGGAAAAGTAATGCTGGTTCTCACTGCCTCCTGGAACTCTTTCAAATGCCACAGACAATTTGGCCCTCTCTGCTTTCCTGCAGACTCCATCCTCAAAAGCACCTGTTTTCGCTTTCGGCAACCTCCGGAGCAAAAAAGACAAACGTCCAGCTTTTGCTGCCACAGCAAAGTTGCCAGCGGAGAAAAGTAATGCTGGTTCTCACTGCCTCCTGGAACTCTTTCAAATGCCACAGACAACTTGGCCCTCTCTGCTTTCCTGCGGACTCCATCCTCAATAGCACCTTTTTTCGCTTTCGGCATCCTCCGGAGCAAAAAAGACAAACGTCCAGCTTTTGCTGCCACAGCAAACGTGCCAGCGGGGAAAAGTAATGCTGGTTCTCACTGCCTCCTGGAACCCTTTCAAATGCCACAGACAATTTGGCCCTCTCTGCTTTCCTGCGGACTCCATCCTCAAAAGCACCTGTTTTCGCTTTCGGCAGCCTCCGGAGCAAAAAAGACAAACGTCCAGCTTTTGCTGCCACAGCAAAGGTGCCAGCGGGGAACAGTAATGCTGGTTCTCACTGCCTCCTGGAACTCTTTCAAATGCCACAGACAATTTGGCCCTCTCTGCTTTCCTGCGAACTCCATCCTCAAAAGCACCTGTTTTCGCTTTCGGCAGCCTCCGGAGCAAAAAAGACAAACGTCCAGCTTTTGCTGCCACAGCAAAGGTGCCAGCGGGGAAAAGTAATGCTGGTTCTCACTGCCTCCTGGAACCCTTTCAAATGCCCCAGACAATTTGGCCCTCTCTGCTTTCCTGCGGACTCCATCCTCAAAAGCACCTGTTTTCGCTTTCGGCAGCCCTCCGGTGGTAAAAAGACAAACGTCCAGCTTTTGCTGCCACAGCAAAGTTGCCAGCGGAGAAAAGTAATGCTGGTTCTCACTGCCTCCTGGAACTCTTTCAAATGCCACAGACAACTTGGCCCTCTCTGCTTTACTGCGCACTCTATCCTCAATAGCACCTTTTTTCACTTTCGGCGCCCTCCGGTGGTAAAAAGACAAACGTCCAGCTTTTGCTGCCACAGCAAAGGTGCCAGCGGGGAAAAGTAATGCTGGTTCTCACTGCCTCCTGGAACCTCTTCAAATGCCTCAGACAATTTGGCACTCTCTGCTTTATTGCGGACTCCATCCTCAAAAGCACCTGTTTTCGCTTTCGGCATCCTCCGGAGCAAAAAAGACAAACGTCCAGCTTTTGCTGCCACAGCAAAGGTGCCAGCGGGGAAAAGTTATGCTGGTTATCACTGTCTCCTGGAACCTCTTCAAATGCCACAGACAATTTGGCACTCTCTGCTTTCTGGCGGACTTCATCCTCAAAAGCACCTGTTTTCGCTTTCGGCATCCTCCTGAGCAAAAAAGACAAACTTCCAGCTTTTGCTGCCACAGCAAAGGTGCCAGCGGGGAAAAGTAATGCTGGTTCTCACTGCCTCCTGGAACTCTTTCAAATGCCACAGACAATTTGGCCCTCTCTGCTTTCCTGCGGACTCCGTCCTCAAAAGCACCTGTTTTCGCTTTCGGCAACCTCCGGAGCAAAAAAGACAAACGTCCAGCTTTTGCTGCCACAGCAAAGGTGCCAGCGGGGAAAAGTGATGCTGGTCCTCACTGCCTCCTGGAACCTCTTCAAATGCCCCAGACAATTTGGCCCTCTCTGCTTTCCTGCGGACTCCGTCCTCAAAAGCACCTGTTTTCGCTTTCGGCAACCTCCGGAGCAAATAAGACAAACGTCCAGCTTTTGCTGCCACAGCAAAGGTGCCAGCGGGGAAAAGTGATGCTGGTCCTCACTGCCTCCTGGAACCCCTTCAAATGCCACAGACAATTTGGCCCTCTCTGGTTTCCTGCGTACTCAATCCTCAAAAGCACCTGTTTTCGCTTTCGGCAGCCTCCGGAGCGAGAAAGACAAACGTCCAGCTTTTGCTGCCACAGCAAAGGTGCCAGCGGGGAAAAGTAATGCTGGTTCTCACTGCCTCCTGGAACCCTTTCAAATGCCACAGACAATTTGGCCCTCTCTGCTTTCCTGCGGACTCCATCCTCAAAAGCACCTGTTTTCGCTTTCGGCAGCCTCCGGAGCAAAAAAGACAAACGTCCAGCTTTTGCTGCCACAGCAAAGGTGCCAGCGGGGAAAAGTAATGTTGGTTCTCACTGTCTCCTGGAACCTCTTCAAATGCCATAGACAATTTGGCCCTCTCTGCTTTCCTGCGGACTCCATCCTCAAAAGCACCTTTTTTCGCTTTCGGCAACCTCCGGAGCAAAAAAGACAAACGTCCAGCTTTTGCTGCCACAACAAAGGTGCCAGCGGCGAAAAGTGATGCTGGTCCTCACTGCCTCCTGGAACCCCTTCAAATGCCCCAGACAATTTGGCCCTCTCTGCTTTCCTGCGGACTCAATCCTCAAAAGCACCTGTTTTCGCTTTCGGCAGCCTCCGGAGCAAAAAAGACAAACGTCCAGCTTTTGCTGCCACAGCAAAGGTGCCAGCGGGGAAAAGTAATGCTGGTTCTCACTGCCTCCTGGAACTCTTTCAAATGCCACAGACAATTTGGCCCTCTCTGCTTTCCTGCGGACTCCATCCTCAAAAGCACCTTTTTTCGCTTTCGGCAGCCTCCGGAGCAAAAAAGACAAACGTCCAGCTTTTGCTGCCACAGCAAAGGTGCCAGCGGGGAAAAGTAATGCTGGTTCTCACTGTCTCCTGGAACCTCTTCAAATGCCACAGACAATTTGGCACTCTCTGCTTTCTTGCGGACTTCATCCTCAAAAGCACCTGTTTTCGCTTTCGGCATCCTCCTGAGCAAAAAAGAAAAACGTCCAGCTTTTGCTGCCACAGCAAAGGTGCCAGCGGGGAAAAGTAATGCTGGTTCTCACTGCCTCCTGGAACCCTTTCAAATGCCACAGACAATTTGGCCCTCTCTGCTTTCCTGCGGACTCCATCCTCAAAAGCACCTGTTTTCGCTTTCGGCAGCCTCCGGAGCAAAAAAGACAAACGTCCAGGTTTTGCTGCCACAGCAAAGGTGCCAGCGGGGAAAAGTAATGCTGGTTCTCACTGCCTCCTGGAACTCTTTCAAATGCCACAGACAACTTGGCCCTCTCTACTTTACTGCGGACTCTATCCTCAATAGCACCTTTTTTCACTTTCGGCGCCCTCCGGTGGTAAAAAGACAAACGTCCAGCTTTTGCTGCCACAGCAAAGGTGCCAGCGGGGAAAAGTAATGCTGGTTCTCACTGCCTCCTGGAACCTCTTCAAATGCCTCAGACAATTTGGCACTCTCTGCTTTCTTGCGGACTCCATCCTCAAAAGCACCTGTTTTCGCTTTCGGCATCCTCCGGAGCAAAAAAGACAAACGTCCAGCTTTTGCTGCCACAGCAAAGGTGCCAGCGGGGAAAAGTAATGCTGGTTCTCACTGCCTCCTGGAACCCTTTCAAATGCCACAGACAATTTGGCCCTCTCTGCTTTCCTGCAGACTCCATCCTCAAAAGCACCTTTTTTCGCTTTCGGCAACCTCCGGAGCAAAAAAGACAAACATCCAGCTTTTGCTGCCACAGCAAAGGTGCCAGCGGGGAAAAGTAATGCTGGTTCTCACTGCCTCCTGGACCTCTTTCAAATGCCACAGACAATTTGGCCCTCTCTGCTTTCCTGCAGACTCCATCCTCAAAAGCACCTGTTTTCGCTTTCGGCAACCTCCGGAGCAAAAAAGACAAACGTCCAGCTTTTGCTGCCACAGCAAAGTTGCCAGCGGAGAAAAGTAATGCTGGTTCTCACTGCCTCCTGGAACTCTTTCAAATGCCACAGACAACTTGGCCCTCTCTGCTTTCCTGCGGACTCCATCCTCAATAGCACCTTTTTTCGCTTTCGGCATCCTCCGGAGCAAAAAAGACAAACGTCCAGCTTTTGCTGCCACAGCAAAGGTGCCAGCGGGGAAAAGTGATGCTGGTTCTCACTGCCTCCTGGAACTCTTTCAAATGCCACAGACAATTTGGCCCTCTCTGCTTTCCTGCGGACTCCATCCTCAAAAGCACCTGTTTTCGCTTTCGGCAGCCTCCGGAGCAAAAAAGACAAACGTCCAGCTTTTGCTGCCACAGCAAAGGTGCCAGCGGGGAAAAGTAATGCTGGTTATCACTGTCTCCTGGAACCTCTTCAAATGCCACAGACAATTTGGCACTCTCTGCTTTCTGGCGGACTTCATCCTCAAAAGCACCTGTTTTCGCTTTCGGCATCCTCCTGAGCAAAAAAGACAAACGTCCAGCTTTTGCTGCCACAGCAAAGGTGCCAGCGGGGAACAGTAATGCTGGTTCTCACTGCCTCCTGGAACTCTTTCAAATGCCACAGACAATTTGGCCCTCTCTGCTTTCCTGCGAACTCCATCCTCAAAAGCACCTGTTTTCGCTTTCGGCAGCCTCCGGAGCAAAAAAGACAAACGTCCAGCTTTTGCTGCCACAGCAAAGGTGCCAGCGGGGAAAAGTAATGCTGGTTCTCACTGCCTCCTGGAACCCTTTCAAATGCCCCAGACAATTTGGCCCTCTCTGCTTTCCTGCGGACTCCATCCTCAAAAGCACCTGTTTTCGCTTTCGGCAGCCCTCCGGTGGTAAAAAGACAAACGTCCAGCTTTTGCTGCCACAGCAAAGTTGCCAGCGGAGAAAAGTAATGCTGGTTCTCACTGCCTCCTGGAACTCTTTCAAATGCCACAGACAACTTGGCCCTCTCTGCTTTACTGCGCACTCTATCCTCAATAGCACCTTTTTTCACTTTCGGCGCCCTCCGGTGGTAAAAAGACAAACGTCCAGCTTTTGCTGCCACAGCAAAGGTGCCAGCGGGGAAAAGTAATGCTGGTTCTCACTGCCTCCTGGAACCTCTTCAAATGCCTCAGACAATTTGGCACTCTCTGCTTTATTGCGGACTCCATCCTCAAAAGCACCTGTTTTCGCTTTCGGCATCCTCCGGAGCAAAAAAGACAAACGTCCAGCTTTTGCTGCCACAGCAAAGGTGCCAGCGGGGAAAAGTTATGCTGGTTATCACTGTCTCCTGGAACCTCTTCAAATGCCACAGACAATTTGGCACTCTCTGCTTTCTGGCGGACTTCATCCTCAAAAGCACCTGTTTTCGCTTTCGGCATCCTCCTGAGCAAAAAAGACAAACTTCCAGCTTTTGCTGCCACAGCAAAGGTGCCAGCGGGGAAAAGTAATGCTGGTTCTCACTGCCTCCTGGAACTCTTTCAAATGCCACAGACAATTTGGCCCTCTCTGCTTTCCTGTGGACTCCGTCCTCAAAAGCACCTGTTTTCGCTTTCGGCAACCTCCGGAGCAAAAAAGACAAACGTCCAGCTTTTGCTGCCACAGCAAAGGTGCCAGCGGGGAAAAGTGATGCTGGTCCTCACTGCCTCCTGGAACCTCTTCAAATGCCCCAGACAATTTGGCCCTCTCTGCTTTCCTGCGGACTCCGTCCTCAAAAGCACCTGTTTTCGCTTTCGGCAACCTCCGGAGCAAATAAGACAAACGTCCAGCTTTTGCTGCCACAGCAAAGGTGCCAGCGGGGAAAAGTGATGCTGGTCCTCACTGCCTCCTGGAACCCCTTCAAATGCCACAGACAATTTGGCCCTCTCTGGTTTCCTGCGTACTCAATCCTCAAAAGCACCTGTTTTCGCTTTCGGCAGCCTCCGGAGCGAGAAAGACAAACGTCCAGCTTTTGCTGCCACAGCAAAGGTGCCAGCGGGGAAAAGTGATGCTGGTTCTCACTGCCTCCTGGAACCTCTTCAAATGCCACAGACAATTTGGCCCTCTCTGCTTTCCTGCGGACTCCATCCTCAAAAGCACCTGTTTTCGCTTTCGGCAGCCTCCGGAGCACAAAAGACAAACGTCCAGCTTTTGCTGCCACAGCAAAGGTGCCAGCGGGGAAAAGTAATGCTGGTTATCACTGTCTCCTGGAACCTCTTCAAATGCCACAGACAATTTGGCCCTCTCTGCTTTCCTGCGGACTTCATCCTCAAAAGCACCTGTTTTCGCTTTCGGCATCCTCCTGAGCAAAAAAGACAAACGTCCAGCTTTTGCTGCCACAGCAAAGGTGCCAGCGGGGAAAAGTAATGCTGGTTCTCACTGCCTCCTGGAACCCTTTCAAATGCCACAGACAATTTGGCCCTCTCTGCTTTCCTGCGGACTCCATCCTCAAAAGCACCTGTTTTCGCTTTCGGCAGCCTCCGGAGCAAAAAAGACAAACGTCCAGCTTTTGCTGCCACAGCAAAGGTGCCAGCGGGGAAAAGTAATGTTGGTTCTCACTGTCTCCTGGAACCTCTTCAAATGCCATAGACAATTTGGCCCTCTCTGCTTTCCTGCGGACTCCATCCTCAAAAGCACCTTTTTTCGCTTTCGGCAACCTCCGGAGCAAAAAAGACAAACGTCCAGCTTTTGCTGCCACAACAAAGGTGCCAGCGGCGAAAAGTGATGCTGGTCCTCACTGCCTCCTGGAACCCCTTCAAATGCCCCAGACAATTTGGCCCTCTCTGCTTTCCTGCGGACTCAATCCTCAAAAGCACCTGTTTTCGCTTTCGGCAGCCTCCGGAGCAAAAAAGACAAACGTCCAGCTTTTGCTGCCACAGCAAAGGTGCCAGCGGGGAAAAGTAATGCTGGTTCTCACTGCCTCCTGGAACTCTTTCAAATGCCACAGACAATTTGGCCCTCTCTGCTTTCCTGCGGACTCCATCCTCAAAAGCACCTTTTTTCGCTTTCGGCAGCCTCCGGAGCAAAAAAGACAAACGTCCAGCTTTTGCTGCCACAGCAAAGGTGCCAGCGGGGAAAAGTAATGCTGGTTCTCACTGTCTCCTGGAACCTCTTCAAATGCCACAGACAATTTGGCACTCTCTGCTTTCTTGCGGACTTCATCCTCAAAAGCACCTGTTTTCGCTTTCGGCATCCTCCTGAGCAAAAAAGAAAAACGTCCAGCTTTTGCTGCCACAGCAAAGGTGCCAGCGGGGAAAAGTAATGCTGGTTCTCACTGCCTCCTGGAACCCTTTCAAATGCCACAGACAATTTGGCCCTCTCTGCTTTCCTGCGGACTCCATCCTCAAAAGCACCTGTTTTCGCTTTCGGCAGCCTCCGGAGCAAAAAAGACAAACGTCCAGGTTTTGCTGCCACAGCAAAGGTGCCAGCGGGGAAAAGTAATGCTGGTTCTCACTGCCTCCTGGAACTCTTTCAAATGCCACAGACAACTTGGCCCTCTCTACTTTACTGCGGACTCTATCCTCAATAGCACCTTTTTTCACTTTCGGCGCCCTCCGGTGGTAAAAAGACAAACGTCCAGCTTTTGCTGCCACAGCAAAGGTGCCAGCGGGGAAAAGTAATGCTGGTTCTCACTGCCTCCTGGAACCTCTTCAAATGCCTCAGACAATTTGGCACTCTCTGCTTTCTTGCGGACTCCATCCTCAAAAGCACCTGTTTTCGCTTTCGGCATCCTCCGGAGCAAAAAAGACAAACGTCCAGCTTTTGCTGCCACAGCAAAGGTGCCAGCGGGGAAAAGTAATGCTGGTTCTCACTGCCTCCTGGAACCCTTTCAAATGCCACAGACAATTTGGCCCTCTCTGCTTTCCTGCAGACTCCATCCTCAAAAGCACCTTTTTTCGCTTTCGGCAACCTCCGGAGCAAAAAAGACAAACATCCAGCTTTTGCTGCCACAGCAAAGGTGCCAGCGGGGAAAAGTAATGCTGGTTCTCACTGCCTCCTGGACCTCTTTCAAATGCCACAGACAATTTGGCCCTCTCTGCTTTCCTGCAGACTCCATCCTCAAAAGCACCTGTTTTCGCTTTCGGCAACCTCCGGAGCAAAAAAGACAAACGTCCAGCTTTTGCTGCCACAGCAAAGTTGCCAGCGGAGAAAAGTAATGCTGGTTCTCACTGCCTCCTGGAACTCTTTCAAATGCCACAGACAACTTGGCCCTCTCTGCTTTCCTGCGGACTCCATCCTCAATAGCACCTTTTTTCGCTTTCGGCATCCTCCGGAGCAAAAAAGACAAACGTCCAGCTTTTGCTGCCACAGCAAAGGTGCCAGCGGGGAAAAGTGATGCTGGTTCTCACTGCCTCCTGGAACTCTTTCAAATGCCACAGACAATTTGGCCCTCTCTGCTTTCCTGCGGACTCCATCCTCAAAAGCACCTGTTTTCGCTTTCGGCAGCCTCCGGAGCAAAAAAGACAAACGTCCAGCTTTTGCTGCCACAGCAAAGGTGCCAGCGGGGAAAAGTAATGCTGGTTATCACTGTCTCCTGGAACCTCTTCAAATGCCACAGACAATTTGGCACTCTCTGCTTTCTGGCGGACTTCATCCTCAAAAGCACCTGTTTTCGCTTTCGGCATCCTCCTGAGCAAAAAAGACAAACGTCCAGCTTTTGCTGCCACAGCAAAGGTGCCAGCGGGGAAAAGTAATGCTGGTTCTCACTGCCTCCTGGAACCCTTTCAAATGCCACAGACAATTTGGCCCTCTCTGCTTTCCTGCGGACTCCATCCTCAAAAGCACCTGTTTTCGCTTTCGGCAGCCTCCGGAGCAAAAAAGACAAACGTCCAGCTTTTGCTGCCACAGCAAAGGTGCCAGCGGGGAAAAGTAATGTTGGTTCTCACTGTCTCCTGGAACCTCTTCAAATGCCATAGACAATTTGGCCCTCTCTGCTTTCCTGCGGACTCCATCCTCAAAAGCACTTTTTTTCGCTTTCGGCAACCTCAGGAGCAAAAAAGACAAACGTCCAGCTTTTGCTGCCACAGCAAAGGTGCCAGCGGGGAAAAGTAATGCTGGTTCTCACTGCCTCCTGGAACTCTTTCAAATGCCACAGACAATTTGGCCCTCTCTGCTTTCCTGCGGACTCCATCCTCAAAAGCACCTTTTTTTCGCTTTCGGCAGCCTCCGGAGCAAAAAAGACAAACGTCCAGCTTTTGCTGCCACAGCAAAGGTGCCAGCGGGGAAAAGTAATGCTGGTTCTCACTGCCTCCTGGAACCTCTTCAAATGCCACAGACAATTTGGCACTCTCTGCTTTCTTGCGGACTTCATCCTCAAAAGCACCTGTTTTCGCTTCCGGCAGCCTCCGGAGCAAAAAAGACAAACGTCCAGCTTTTGCTGCCACAGCAAAGGTGCCAGCGGGGAAAAGTAATGCTGGTTCTCACTGCCTCCTGGAACCCTTTCAAATGCCACAGACAATTTGGCCCTCTCTGCTTTCCTGCGGACTCCATCCTCAAAAGCACCTGTTTTCGCTTTCGGCAGCCTCCGGAGCAAAAAAGACAAACGTCCAGGTTTTGCTGCCACAACAAAGGTGCCAGCGGGGAAAAGTGATGCTGGTTCTCACTGCCTCCTGGAACTCTTTCAAATGCCACAGACAATTTGGCCCTCCCTGCTTTCCTGCGGACTCCATCCTCAAAAGCACCTGTTTTCGCTTTCGGCAGCCCTCCGGTCGTAAAAAGACAAACGTCCAGCTTTTGCTGCCACAGCAAAGGTGCCAGCGGAGAAAAGTAATGCTGGTTCTCACTGCCTCCTGGAACTCTTTCAAATGCCACAGACAACTTGGCCCTCTCTGCTTTACTGCGGACTCTATCCTCAATAGCACCTTTTTTCACTTTCGGCGCCCTCCGGTGGTAAAAAGACAAACGTCCAGCTTTTGCTGCCACAGCAAAGGTGCCAGCGGGGAAAAGTAATGCTGGTTCTCACTGCCTCCTGGAACCCTTTCAAATGCCACAGACAATTTGGCCCTCTCTGCTTTCCTGCGGACTCCATCCTCAAAAGCACCTGTTTTCGCTTTCGGCAGCCTCCGGAGCAAAAAAGACAAACTTCCAGCTTTTGCTGCCACAGCAAAGGTGCCAGCGGGGAAAAGTGATGCTGGTTCTCACTGCCTCCTGGAACTCTTTCAAATGCCACAGACAATTTGGCCCTCTCTGCTTTCCTGCGGACTCCATCCTCAAAAGCACCTGTTTTCGCTTTCGGCAGCCTCCGGAGCAAAAAAGACAAACGTCCAGGTTTTGCTGCCACAGCAAAGGTGCCAGCGGGGAAAAGTGATGCTGGTTCTCACTGCCTCCTGGAACTCTTTCAAATGCCACAGACAATTTGGCCCTCTCTGCTTTCCTGCGGACTCCATCCTCAAAAGCACCTGTTTTCGCTTTCGGCATCCCTCCGGTCGTAAAAAGACAAACGTCCAGCTTTTGCTGCCACAGCAAAGTTGCCAGCGGAGAAAAGTAATGCTGGTTCTCACTGCCTCCTGGAACTCTTTCAAATGCCACAGAACACTTGGCCCTCTCTGCTTTACTGCGGACTCTATCCTCAATAGCACCTTTTTTCACTTTCGGCGCCCTCCGGTGGTAAAAAGCCAAACGTCCAGCTTTTGCTGCCACAGCAAAGGTGCCAGCGGGGAAAAGTAATGCTGGTTCTCACTGCCTCCTGGAACCCTTTCAAATGCCACAGACAATTTGGCCCTCTCTGCTTTCCTGCGGACTCCATCCTCAAAAGCACCTGTTTTCGCTTTCGGCAGCCTCCGGAGCAAAAAAGACAAACGTCCAGCTTTTGCTGCCACAGCAAAGGTGCCAGCGGGGAAAAGTGATGCTGGTTCTCACTGCCTCCTGGAACTCTTTCAAATGCCACAGACAATTTGGCCCTCTCTGCTTTCCTGCGGACTCCATCCTCAAAAGCACCTGTTTTCGCTTTCGGCAGCCTCCGGAGCACAAAAGACAAACGTCCAGCTTTTGCTGCCACAGCAAAGGTGCCAGCGGGGAAAAGTAATGCTGGTTCTCACTGCCTCCTGGAACCTCTTCAAATGCCACAGACAATTTGGCACTCTCTGCTTTCTGGCGGACTTCATCCTCAAAAGCACCTGTTTTCGCTTTCGGCATCCTCCTGAGCAAAAAAGACAAACGTCCAGCTTTTGCTGCCACAGCAAAGGTGCCAGCGGGGAAAAGTAATGCTGGTTCTCACTGCCTCCTGGAACCCTTTCAAATGCCACAGACAATTTGGCCCTCTCTGCTTTCCTGCGGACTCCATCCTCAAAAGCACCTTTTTTCGCTTTCGGCAGCCTCCGGAGCAAAAAAAACAAACGTCCAGCTTTTGCTGCCACAGCAAAGGTGCCAGCGGGGAAAAGTAATGCTGGTTCTCACTGTCTCCTGGAACCTCTTCAAATGCCACAGACAATTTGGCACTCTCTGCTTTCTTGCGGACTTCATCCTCAAAAGCACCTGTTTTCGCTTTCGGCATCCTCCTGAGCAAAAAAGACAAACGTCCAGCTTTTGCTGCCACAGCAAAGGTGCCAGCGGGGAAAAGTAATGCTGGTTCACACTGCCTCCTGGAACCCTTTCAAATGCCACAGACAATTTGGCCCTCTCTGCTTTCCTGCGGACTCCATCCTCAAAAGCACCTGTTTTCGCTTTCGGCAGCCTCCGGAGCAAAAAAGACAAACGTCCAGCTTTTGCTGCCACAGCAAAGGTGCCAGCGGGGAAAAGTGATGCTGGTTCTCACTGCCTCCTGGAACTCTTTCAAATGCCACAGACAATTTGGCCCTCTCTGCTTTCCTGCGGACTCCATCCTCAAAAGCACCTGTTTTCGCTTTCGGCAGCCCTCCGGTCGTAAAAAGACAAACGTCCAGCTTTTGCTGCCACAGCAAAGTTGCCAGCGGGGAAAAGTAATGCTGGTTCTCACTGCCTCCTGGAACCCTTTCAAATGCCACAGACAATTTGGCCCTCTCTGCTTTCCTGCGGACTCCATCCTCAAAAGCACCTGTTTTCGCTTTCGGCAGCCTCCGGAGCACAAAAGACAAACGTCCAGCTTTTGCTGCCACAGCAAAGGTGCCAGCGGGGAAAAGTGATGCTGGTTCTCACTGCCTCCTGGAACTCTTTCAAATGCCACAGACAATTTGGCCCTCTCTGCTTTCCTGCGGACTCCATCCTCAAAAGCACCTGTTTTCGCTTTCGGCGCCCTCCGGTGGTAAAAAGACAAACGTCCAGCTTTTGCTGCCACAGCAAAGGTGCCAGCGGGGAAAAGTAATGCTGGTTATCACTGTCTCCTGGAACCTCTTCAAATGCCACAGACAATTTGGCACTCTCTGCTTTCTGGCGGACTTCATCCTCAAAAGCACCTGTTTTCGCTTTCGGCATCCTCCTGAGCAAAAAAGACAAACGTCCAGCTTTTGCTGCCACAGCAAAGGTGCCAGCGGGGAAAAGTAATGCTGGTTCTCACTGCCTCCTGGAACCCTTTCAAATGCCACAGACAATTTGGCCCTCTCTGCTTTCCTGCGGACTCCATCCTCAAAAGCACCTGTTTTCGCTTTCGGCAGCCTCCGGAGCAAAAAAGACAAACGTCCAGCTTTTGCTGCCACAGCAAAGGTGCCAGCGGGGAAAAGTAATGTTGGTTCTCACTGTCTCCTGGAACCTCTTCAAATGCCATAGACAATTTGGCCCTCTCTGCTTTCCTGCGGACTCCATCCTCAAAAGCACTTTTTTTCGCTTTCGGCAACCTCCGGAGCAAAAAAGACAAACGTCCAGCTTTTGCTGCCACAGCAAAGGTGCCAGCGGGGAAAAGTAATGCTGGTTCTCACTGCCTCCTGGAACTCTTTCAAATGCCACAGACAATTTGGCCCTCTCTGCTTTCCTGCGGACTCCATCCTCAAAAGCACCTTTTTTCGCTTTCGGCATCCTCCTGAGCAAAAAAGACAAACGTCCAGCTTTTGCTGCCACAGCAAAGGTGCCAGCGGGGAAAAGTAATGCTGGTTCTCACTGTCTCCTGGAACCTCTTCAAATGCCACAGACAATTTGGCACTCTCTGCTTTCTTGCGGACTTCATCCTCAAAAGCACCTGTTTTCGCTTTCGGCATCCTCCTGAGCAAAAAAGACAAACGTCCAGCTTTTGCTGCCACAGCAAAGGTGCCAGCGGGGAAAAGTAATGCTGGTTCTCACTGCCTCCTGGAACCCTTTCAAATGCCACAGACAATTTGGCCCTCTCTGCTTTCCTGCCGACTCCATCCTCAAAAGCACCTGTTTTCGCTTTCGGCAGCCTCCGGAGCAAAAAAGACAAACGTCCAGGTTTTGCTGCCACAGCAAAGGTGCCAGCGGGGAAAAGTAATGCTGGTTCTCACTGCCTCCTGGAACTCTTTCAAATGCCACAGACAATTTGGCCCTCTCTGCTTTCCTGCGGACTCCATCCTCAAAAGCACCTGTTTTCGCTTTCGGCAGCCCTCCGGTCGTAAAAAGACAAACGTCCAGCTTTTGCTGCCACAGCAAAGTTGCCAGCGGAGAAAAGTAATGCTGGTTCTCACTGCCTCCTGGAACTCTTTCAAATGCCACAGACAACTTGGCCCTCTCTGCTTTACTGCGGACTCTATCCTCAATAGCACCTTTTTTCACTTTCGGCGCCCTCCGGTGGTAAAAAGACAAACATCCAGCTTTTGCTGCCACAGCAAAGGTGCCAGCGGGGAAAAGTAATGCTGGTTCTCACTGCCTCCTGGAACCTCTTCAAATGCCTCAGACAATTTGGCACTCTCTGCTTTCTTGCGGACTCCATCCTCAAAAGCACCTGTTTTCGCTTTCGGCATCCTCCGGAGCAAAAAAGACAAACGTCCAGCTTTTGCTGCCACAGCAAAGGTGCCAGCGGGGAAAAGTAATGCTGGTTCTCACTGCCTCCTGGAACCCTTTCAAATGCCACAGGGAATTTGGCCCTCTCTACTTTCCTGCGGAATCCATCCTCAAAAGCACCTTTTTTCGCTTTCGGCAACCTCCGGAGCAAAAAAGACAAACGTCCAGCTTTTGCTGCCACAGCAAAGGTGCCAGCGGGGAAAAGTAATGCTGGTTCTCACTGCCTCCTGGAACTCTTTCAAATGCCACAGACAATTTGGCCCTCTCTGCTTTCCTGCAGACTCCATCCTCAAAAGCACCTGTTTTCGCTTTCGGCAACCTCCGGAGCAAAAAAGACAAACGTCCAGCTTTTGCTGCCACAGCAAAGTTGCCAGCGGAGAAAAGTAATGCTGGTTCTCACTGCCTCCTGGAACTCTTTCAAATGCCACAGACAACTTGGCCCTCTCTGCTTTCCTGCGGACTCCATCCTCAATAGCACCTTTTTTCGCTTTCGGCATCCTCCGGAGCAAAAAAGACAAACGTCCAGCTTTTGCTGCCACAGCAAACGTGCCAGCGGGGAAAAGTAATGCTGGTTCTCACTGCCTCCTGGAACCCTTTCAAATGCCACAGACAATTTGGCCCTCTCTGCTTTCCTGCGGACTCCATCCTCAAAAGCACCTGTTTTCGCTTTCGGCAGCCTCCGGAGCAAAAAAGACAAACGTCCAGCTTTTGCTGCCACAGCAAAGGTGCCAGCGGGGAACAGTAATGCTGGTTCTCACTGCCTCCTGGAACTCTTTCAAATGCCACAGACAATTTGGCCCTCTCTGCTTTCCTGCGAACTCCATCCTCAAAAGCACCTGTTTTCGCTTTCGGCAGCCTCCGGAGCAAAAAAGACAAACGTCCAGCTTTTGCTGCCACAGCAAAGGTGCCAGCGGGGAAAAGTAATGCTGGTTCTCACTGCCTCCTGGAACCCTTTCAAATGCCCCAGACAATTTGGCCCTCTCTGCTTTCCTGCGGACTCCATCCTCAAAAGCACTTGTTTTCGCTTTCGGCAGCCCCCTTAGCAAAAAAGACAAACGTCCAGCTTTTGCTGCCACAGCAAAGGTGCCAGCGGGGAAAAGTGATGCTGGTCCTCACTGCCTCCTGGAACCCTTTCAAATGCCACAGACAATTTGGCCCTCTCTGCTTTCCTGCGGACTCCATTCTCAAAAGCACTTGTTTTCGCTTTCGGCAGCCTCCGGAGCAAAAAAGACAAACGTCCAGCTTTTGCTACCACAGCAAAGGTGCCAGCGGGGAAAAGTAATGCTGGTCCTCATTGCCTCCTGGAACCTCTTCAAATGCCACAGACAATTTGGCACTCTCTGCTTTCTTGCGGACTCCATCCTCAAAAGCACCTTTTTTCGCTTTCGGCAACCTCCGGAGCAAAAAAGACAAACGTCCAGCTTTTGCTGCCACAGCAAAGGTGCCAGCGGGGAAAAGTGATGCTGGTTCTCACTGCCTCCTGGAACCCTTTCAAATGCCCCAGACAATTTGGCCCTCTCTGCTTTCCTGCGGACTCCATCCTCAAAAGCACCTGTTTTCGCTTTCGGCAGCCTCCGGAGCAAAAAAGACAAACGTCCAGCTTTTGCTGCCACAGCAAAGGTGCCAGCGGGGAAAAGTGATGCTGGTCCTCACTGCCTCCTGGAACCCTTTCAAATGCCACAGACAATTTGGCCCTCTCTGCTTTCCTGCGGACTCCATTCTCAAAAGCACTTGTTTTCGCTTTCGGCAGCCTCCGGAGCAAAAAAGACAAACGTCCAGCTTTTGCTGCCACAGCAAAGGTGCCAGCGGGGAAAAGTAATGCTGGTCCTCATTGCCTCCTGGAACCTCTTCAAATGCCGCAGACAATTTGGCCCTCTCTGCTTTCTTGCGGACTCCATCCTCAAAAGCACCTGTTTTCGCTTTCGGCTACCTCCGGAGCAAAAAAGACAAACGTCCAGCTTTTGCTGCCACAGCAAAGGTGCCAGCGGGGAAAAGTGATGCTGGTTCTCACTGCCTCCTGGAACTCTTTCAAATGCCACAGACAATTTGGCCCTCTCTGCTTTCCTGCGGACTCCATCCTCAAAAGCACCTGTTTTCGCTTTCGGCATCCTCCGGAGCAAAAAAGACAAACGTCCAGCTTTTGCTGCCACAGCAAAGTTGCCAGCGGAGAAAAGTAATGCTGGTTCTCACTGCCTCCTGGAACTCTTTCAAATGCCACAGACAACTTGGCCCTCTCTGCTTTACTGCGGACTCTATCCTCAATAGCACCTTTTTTCACTTTCGGCGCCCTCCGGTGGTAAAAAGACAAACGTCCAGCTTTTGCTGCCACAGCAAAGGTGCCAGCGGGGAAAAGTAATGCTGGTTCTCACTGCCTCCTGGAACCTCTTCAAATGCCTCAGACAATTTGGCACTCTCTGCTTTCTTGCGGACTCCATCCTCAAAAGCACCTGTTTTCGCTTTCGGCATCCTCCGGAGCAAAAAAGACAAACGTCCAGCTTTTGCTGCCACAGCAAAGGTGCCAGCGGGGAAAAGTAATGCTGGTTCTCACTGCCTCCTGGAACCCTTTCAAATGCCACAGGGAATTTGGCCCTCTCTGCTTTCCTGCGGAATCCGTCCTCAAAAGCACCTTTTTTCGCTTTCGGCAACCTCCGGAGCAAAAAAGACAAACGTCCAGCTTTTGCTGCCACAGCAAAGGTGCCAGCGGGGAAAAGTAATGCTGGTTCTCACTGCCTCCTGGAACTCTTTCAAATGCCACAGACAACTTGGCCCTCTCTGCTTTCCTGCGGACTCCATCCTCAATAGCACCTTTTTTCGCTTTCGGCATCCTCCGGAGCAAAAAAGACAAACGTCCAGCTTTTGCTGCCACAGCAAACGTGCCAGCGGGGAAAAGTAATGCTGGTTCTCACTGCCTCCTGGAACTCTTTCAAATGCCACAGACAATTTGGCCCTCTCTGCTTTCCTGCGGACTCCATCCTCAAAAGCACCTGTTTTCGCTTTCGGCAGCATCCGGAGCAAAAAAGACAAACGTCCAGCTTTTGCTGCCACAGCAAAGGTGCCAGCGGGGAGCAGTAATGCTGGTTCTCACTGCCTCCTGGAACTCTTTCAAATGCCACAGACAATTTGGCCCTCTCTGCTTTCCTGCGAACTCCATCCTCAAAAGCACCTGTTTTCGCTTTCGGCAGCCTCCGGAGCAAAAAAGACAAACGTCCAGCTTTTGCTGCCACAGCAAAGGTGCCAGCGGGGAAAAGTAATGCTGGTTCTCACTGCCTCCTGGAACCCTTTCAAATGCCCCAGACAATTTGGCCCTCTCTGCTTTCCTGCGGACTCCATCCTCAAAAGCACCTGTTTTCGCTTTCGGCAGCCCCCGGAGCAAAAAAGACAAACGTCCAGCTTTTGCTGCCACAGCAAAGGTGCCAGCGGGGAAAAGTGATGCTGGTCCTCACTGCCTCCTGGAACCCTTTCAAATGCCACAGACAATTTGGCCCTCTCTGCTTTGCTGCGGACTCCATTCTCAAAAGCACTTGTTTTCGCTTTCGGCAGCCTCCGGAGCAAAAAAGACAAACGTCCAGCTTTTGCTGCCACAGCAAAGGTGCCAGCGGGGAAAAGTAATGCTGGTCCTCATTGCCTCCTGGAACCTCTTCAAATGCCACAGACAATTTGGCCCTCTCTGCTTTCTTGCGGACTCCATCCTCAAAAGCACCTTTTTTCGCTTTCGGCAACCTCCGGAGCAAAAAAGACAAACGTCCAGCTTTTGCTGCCACAGCAAAGTTGCCAGCGGAGAAAAGTAATGCTGGTCCTCACTGCCTCCTGGAACCCCTTCAAATGCCACAGACAATTTGGCCCTCTCTGCTTTCCTGCGGACTCCATCCTCAAAAGCACCTGTTTTCGCTTTCGGCAACCTCCGGAGCAAAAAAGACAAACGTCCAGCTTTTGCTGCCACAGCAAAGGTGCCAGCGGAGAAAAGTAATGCTGGTTCTCACTGCCTCCTGGAACTCTTTCAAATGCCACAGACAATTTGGCCCTCTCTGCTTTCCTGCGGACTCCATTCTCAAAAGCACTTGTTTTCGCTTTCGGCAGCCTCCGGAGCAAAAAAGACAAACGTCCAGCTTTTGCTGCCACAGCAAAGGTGCCAGCGGGGAAAAGTAATGCTGGTCCTCATTGCCTCCTGGAACCTCTTCAAATGCCACAGACAATTTGGCCCTCTCTGCTTTCTTGCGGACTCCATCCTCAAAAGCACCTGTTTTCGCTTTCGGCATCCTCCTGAGCAAAAAAGACAAACGTCCAGCTTTTGCTGCCACAGCAAAGTTGCCAGCGGAGAAAAGTAATGCTGGTTCTCACTGCCTCCTGGAACCTCTTCAAATGCCACAGACAATTTGGCCCTCTCTGCTTTCCTGCGGACTCCATCCTCAAAAGCACCTGTTTTCGCTTTCGGCGCCCTCCGGAGCAAAAAAGACAAACGTCCAGCTTTTGCTGCCACAGCAAACGTGCCAGCGGGGAAAAGTAATGCTGGTTCTCACTGCCTCCTGGAACCCTTTCAAATGCCCCAGACAATTTGGCCCTCTCTGCTTTCCTGCCGACTCCATCCTCAAAAGCACCTTTTTTCGCTTTCGGCAACCTCCTGAGCAAAAAAGAAAACGTCCAGCTTTTGCTGCCACAGCAAAGGTGCCAGCGGAGAAAAGTAATGCTGGTTCTCACTGCCTCCTGGAACTCTTTCAAATGCCACAGACAATTTGGCCCTCTCTGCTTTCCTGCGGACTCCATCCTCAAAAGCACCTGTTTTCGCTTTCGGCAACCTCCGGAGCAAAAAAGACAAACGTCCAGCTTTTGCTGCCACAGCAAAGTTGCCAGCGGAGAAAAGTAATGCTGGTTTTCACTGCCTCCTGGAACTCTTTCAAATGCCACAGACAACTTGGCCCTCTCTGCTTTACTGCGGACTCTATCCTCAAAAGCACCTTTTTTCAATTTCGGCGCCCTCCGGTGGTAAAAAGCCAAACGTCCAGCTTTTGCTGCCACAGCAAAAGTGCCAGCGGGGAAAAGTAATGCTGGTTCTCACTGCCTCCTGGAACCCTTTCAAATGCCACAGACAATTTGGCCCTCTCTGCTTTCCTGCGGACTCCATCCTCAAAAGCACCTGTTTTCGCTTTCGGCAGCCTCCGGAGCAAAAAAGACAAACGTCCAGCTTTTGCTGCCACAGCAAAGGTGCCAGCGGGGAAAAGTAATGCTGGTTCTCACTGCCTCCTGGAACTCTTTCAAATGCCACAGACAATTTGGCCCTCTCTGCTTTCCTGCGAACTCCATCCTCAAAAGCACCTGTTTTCGCTTTCGGCAGCCTCCGGAGCAAAAAAGACAAACGTCCAGCTTTTGCTGCCACAGCAAAGGTGCCAGCGGGGAAAAGTGATGCTGGTTCTCACTGTCTCCTGGAACTCTTTCAAATGCCACAGACAATTTGGCCCTCTCTGCTTTCCTGCGGACTCCATCCTCAAAAGCACCTGTTTTCGCTTTCGGCAACCTCCGGAGCAAAAAAGACAAACGTCCAGCTTTTGCTGCCACAGCAAAGGTGCCAGCGGGGAACAGTAATGCTGGTTCTCACTGCCTCCTGGAACTCTTTCAAATGCCACAGACAATTTGGCCCTCTCTGCTTTCCTGCGAACTCCATCCTCAAAAGCACCTGTTTTCGCTTTCGGCAGCCTCCGGAGCAAAAAAGACAAACGTCCAGCTTTTGCTGCCACAGCAAAGGTGCCAGCGGGGAAAAGTAATGCTGGTTCTCACTGCCTCCTGGAACCCTTTCAAATGCCCCAGACAATTTGGCCCTCTCTGCTTTCCTGCGGACTACATTCTCAAAAGCACTTGTTTTCGCTTTCGGCGGTCTTTGGAGCAAAAAAGACAAACGTCCAGCTTTTGCTGCCACAGCAAAGGTGCCAGCGGGGAAAAGTAATGCTGGTCCTCATTGCTTCCTGGAACCTCTTCAAATGCAACAGACAATTTGGCCCTCTCTGCTTTCCTGCGGACTCCATCCTCAAAAGCACCTGTTTTCGCTTTCGGCAGCCTCCGGAGCAAAAAAGACAAACGTCCAGCTTTTGCTGCCACAGCAAAGGTGCCAGCGGGGAAAAGTAATGCTGGTTCTCACTGCCTCCTGGAACTCTTTCAAATGCCACAGACAATTTGGCCCTCTCTGCTTTCCTGCGAACTCCATCCTCAAAAGCACCTGTTTTCGCTTTCGGCAGCCTCCGGAGCAAAAAAGACAAACGTCCAGCTTTTGCTGCCACAGCAAAGGTGCCAGCGGAGAAAAGTAATGCTGGTTCTCACTGCCTCCTGGAACCCTTTCAAATGCCCCAGACAATTTGGCCCTCCCTGCTTTCCTGCGGACTCCATCCTCAAAAGCACCTTTTTTCACTTTCGGCGCCCTCCGGTGGTAAAAAGACAAACGTCCAGCTTTTGCTGCCACAGCAAAGGTGCCAGCGGGGAAAAGTGATGCTGGTTCTCACTGCCTCCTGGAACTCTTTCAAATGCCACAGACAATTTGGCCCTCTCTGCTTTCCTGCGGACTCCATCCTCAAAAGCACCTGTTTTCGCTTTCGGCAGCCCTCCGGTGGTAAAAAGACAAACGTCCAGCTTTTGCTGCCACAGCAAAGTTGCCAGCGGAGAAAAGTAATGCTGGTTCTCACTGCCTCCTGGAACTCTTTCAAATGCCACAGACAACTTGGCCCTCTCTGCTTTACTGCGGACTCTATCCTCAATAGCACCTTTTTTCACTTTCGGCGCCCTCCGGTGGTAAAAAGACAAACGTCCAGCTTTTGCTGCCACAGCAAAGGTGCCAGCGGGGAACAGTAATGCTGGTTCTCACTGCCTCCTGGAACTCTTTCAAATGCCACAGACAATTTGGCCCTCTCTGCTTTCCTGCGGACTCCATCCTCAAAAGCACCTGTTTTCGCTTTCGGCAGCCCCCGGAGCAAAAAAGACAAAAGTCCAGCTTTTGCTGCCACAGCAAAGGTGCCAGCGGGGAAAAGTGATGCTGGTCCTCACTGCCTCCTGGAACCCTTTCAAATGCCACAGACAATTTGGCCCTCTCTGCTTTCCTGCGGACTCCATTCTCAAAAGCACTTGTTTTCGCTTTCGGCGGTCTTTGGAGCAAAAAAGACAAACGTCCAGCTTTTGCTGCCACAGCAAAGGTGCCAGCGGGGAAAAGTGATGCTGGTCCTCACTGTCTCCTGGAACCCTTTCAAATGCCACAGACAATTTGGCCCTCTCTGCTTTCCTGCGGACTACATTCTCAAAAGCACTTGTTTTCGCTTTCGGCGGTCTTTGGAGCAAAAAAGACAAACGTCCAGCTTTTGCTGCCACAGCAAAGGTGCCAGCGGGGAAAAGTAATGCTGGTCCTCATTGCCTCCTGGAACCTCTTCAAATGCAACAGACAATTTGGCCCTCTCTGCTTTCCTGCGGACTCCATCCTCAAAAGCACCTGTTTTCACTTTCGGCAGCCTCCGGAGCAAAAAAGACAAACGTCCAGCTTTTGCTGCCACAGCAAAGGTGCCAGCGGGGAAAAGTAATGCTGGTTCTCACTGCCTCCTGGAACTCTTTCAAATGCCACAGACAATTTGGCCCTCTCTGCTTTCCTGCGGACTCCATCCTCAAAAGCACCTGTTTTCGCTTTCGGCAACCTCCGGAGCAAAAAAGACAAACGTCCAGCTTTTGCTGCCACAGCAAAGTTGCCAGCGGAGAAAAGTAATGCTGGTTCTCACTGCCTCCTGGAACTCTTTCAAATGCCCCAGACAATTTGGCCCTCTCTGCTTTCCTGCGAACTCCATCCTCAAAAGCACCTGTTTTCGCTTTCGGCAGCCTCCGGAGCAAAAAAGACAAACGTCCAGCTTTTGCTGCCACAGCAAAGGTGCCAGCGGGGAAAAGTAATGCTGGTTCTCACTGCCTCCTGGAACCCTTTCAAATGCCCCAGACAATTTGGCCCTCTCTGCTTTCCTGCGGACTCCATCCTCAAAAGCACCTGTTTTCGCTTTCGGCAGCCTCCGGAGCAAAAAAGACAAACGTCCAGCTTTTGCTGCCACAGCAAAGGTGCCAGCGGGGAAAAGTGATGCTGGTCCTCACTGTCTCCTGGAACCCTTTCAAATGCCACAGACAATTTGGCCCTCTCTGCTTTCCTGCGGACTACATTCTCAAAAGCACTTGTTTTCGCTTTCGGCGGTCTTTGGAGCAAAAAAGACAAACGTCCAGCTTTTGCTGCCACAGCAAAGGTGCCAGCGGGGAAAAGTAATGCTGGTCCTCATTGCCTCCTGGAACCTCTTCAAATGCAACAGACAATTTGGCCCTCTCTGCTTTCCTGCGGACTCCATCCTCAAAAGCACCTGTTTTCGCTTTCGGCAAACTCCGGAGCAAAAAAGACAAACGTCCAGCTTTTGCTGCCACAGCAAAGGTGCCAGCGGGGAAAAGTAATGCTGGTTCTCACTGCCTCCTGGAACTCTTTCAAATGCCACAGACAATTTGGCCCTCTCTGCTTTCCTGCGAACTCCATCCTCAAAAGCACCTGTTTTCGCTTTCGGCAGCCTCCGGAGCAAAAAAGACAAACGTCCAGCTTTTGCTGCCACAGCAAAGGTGCCAGCGGAGAAAAGTAATGCTGGTTCTCACTGCCTCCTGGAACCCTTTCAAATGCCCCAGACAATTTGGCCCTCTCTGCTTTCCTGCGGACTCCATCCTCAAAAGCACCTTTTTTCACTTTCGGCGTCCTCCGGTGGTAAAAAGACAAACGTCCAGCTTTTGCTGCCACAGCAAAGGTGCCAGCGGGGAAAAGTGATGCTGGTTCTCACTGCCTCCTGGAACTCTTTCAAATGCCACAGACAATTTGGCCCTTTCTGCTTTCCTGCGGACTCCATCCTCAAAAGCACCTGTTTTCGCTTTCGGCAGCCCTCCGGTGGTAAAAAGACAAACGTCCAGCTTTTGCTGCCACAGCAAAGTTGCCAGCGGAGAAAAGTAATGCTGGTTCTCACTGCCTCCTGGAACTCTTTCAAATGCCACAGACAACTTGGCCCTCTCTGCTTTACTGCGGACTCTATCCTCAATAGCACCTTTTTTCACTTTCGGCGCCCTCCGGTGGTAAAACGACAAACGTCCCGCTTTTGCTGCCACAGCAAAGGTGCCAGCGGGGAACAGTAATGCTGGTTCTCACTGCCTCCTGGAACTCTTTCAAATGCCACAGACAATTTGGCCCTCTCTGCTTTCCTGCGAACTCCATCCTCAAAAGCACCTGTTTTCGCTTTCGGCAGCCTCCGGAGCAAAAAAGACAAACGTCCAGCTTTTGCTGCCACAGCAAAGGTGCCAGCGGGGAAAAGTAATGCTGGTTCTCACTGCCTCCTGGAACCCTTTCAAATGCCACAGACAATTTGGCCCTCTCTGCTTTCCTGCGGACTCCATCATCAAAAGCACCTGTTTTCGCTTTCGGCAGCCCCCGGAGCAAAAAAGACAAACGTCCAGCTTTTGCTGCCACAGCAAAGGTGCCAGCGGGGAAAAGTGATGCTGGTCCTCACTGCCTCCTGGAACCCTTTCAAATGCCACAGACAATTTGGCCCTCTCTGCTTTCCTGCGGACTCCATTCTCAAAAGCACTTGTTTTCGCTTTCGGCGGTCTTTGGAGCAAAAAAGACAAACGTCCAGCTTTTGCTGCCACAGCAAAGGTGCCAGCGGGGAAAAGTAATGCTGGTCCTCATTGCCTCCTGGAACCTCTTCAAATGCAACAGACAATTTGGCCCTCTCTGCTTTCCTGCGGACTCCATCCTCAAAAGCACCTGTTTTCACTTTCGGCAGCCTCCGGAGCAAAAAAGACAAACGTCCAGCTTTTGCTGCCACAGCAAAGGTGCCAGCGGGGAAAAGTAATGCTGGTTCTCACTGCCTCCTGGAACTCTTTCAAATGCCACAGACAATTTGGCCCTCTCTGCTTTCCTGCGGACTCCATCCTCAAAAGCACCTGTTTTCGCTTTCGGCAGCCTCCGGAGCAAAAAAGACAAACGTCCAGCTTTTGCTGCCACAGCAAAGGTGCCAGCGGAGAAAAGTAATGCTGGTCCTCATTGCCTCCTGGAACCTCTTCAAATGCCCCAGACAATTTGGCCCTCTCTGCTTTCCTGCGGACTCCATCCTCAAAAGCACCTTTTTTCACTTTCGGCGCCCTCCGGTGTTAAAAAGACAAACGTCCAGCTTTTGCTGCCACAGCAAAGGTGCCAGCGGGGAAAAGTGATGCTGGTTCTCACTGCCTCCTGGAACTCTTTCAAATGCCACAGACAATTTGGCCCTCTCTGCTTTCCTGCGGACTCCATCCTCAAAAGCACCTGTTTTCGCTTTCGGCAGCCCTCCGGTCGTAAAAAGACAAACGTCCAGCTTTTGCTGCCACAGCAAAGTTGCCAGCGGAGAAAAGTAATGCTGGTTCTCACTGCCTCCTGGAACTCTTTCAAATGCCACAGACAACTTGGCCCTCTCTGCTTTACTGCGGACTCTATCCTCAATAGCACCTTTTTTCACTTTCGGCGCCCTCCGGTGGTAAAAAGCCAAACGTCCAGCTTTTGCTGCCACAGCAAAAGTGCCAGCGGGGAAAAGTAATGCTGGTTCTCACTGCCTCCTGGAACCCTTTCAAATGCCACAGACAATTTGGCCCTCTCTGCTTTCCTGCGAACTCCATCCTCAAAAGCACCTGTTTTCGCTTTCGGCAGCCTCCGGAGCAAAAAAGACAAACGTCCAGCTTTTGCTGCCACAGCAAAGGTGCCAGCGGGGAAAAGTAATGCTGGTTCTCACTGCCTCCTGGAACCCTTTCAAATGCCCCAGACAATTTGGCCCTCTCTGCTTTCCTGCGGACTCCATCCTCAAAAGCACCTGTTTTCGCTTTCGGCAGCCCCCGGAGCAAAAAAGACAAACGTCCAGCTTTTGCTGCCACAGCAAAGGTGCCAGCGGGGAAAAGTGATGCTGGTCCTCACTGCTTCCTGGAACCCTTTCAAATGCCACAGACAATTTGGCCCTCTCTGCTTTGCTGCGGACTCCATTCTCAAAAGCACTTGTTTTCGCTTTCGGCAGCCTCCGGAGCAAAAAAGACAAACGTCCAGCTTTTGCTGCCACAGCAAAGGTGCCAGCGGGGAAAAGTAATGCTGGTCCTCATTGCCTCCTGGAACCTCTTCAAATGCCACAGACAATTTGGCCCTCTCTGCTTTCTTGCGGACTCCATCCTCAAAAGCACCTTTTTTCGCTTTCGGCAACCTCCGGAGCAAAAAAGACAAACGTCCAGCTTTTGCTGCCACAGCAAAGTTGCCAGCGGAGAAAAGTAATGCTGGTCCTCACTGCCTCCTGGAACCCCTTCAAATGCCACAGACAATTTGGCCCTCTCTGCTTTCCTGCGGACTCCATCCTCAAAAGCACCTGTTTTCGCTTTCGGCAACCTCCGGAGCAAAAAAGACAAACGTCCAGCTTTTGCTGCCACAGCAAAGGTGCCAGCGGAGAAAAGTAATGCTGGTTCTCACTGCCTCCTGGAACTCTTTCAAATGCCACAGACAATTTGGCCCTCTCTGCTTTCCTGCGGACTCCATTCTCAAAAGCACTTGTTTTCGCTTTCGGCAGCCTCCGGAGCAAAAAAGACAAACGTCCAGCTTTTGCTGCCACAGCAAAGGTGCCAGCGGGGAAAAGTAATGCTGGTCCTCATTGCCTCCTGGAACCTCTTCAAATGCCACAGACAATTTGGCCCTCTCTGCTTTCTTGCGGACTCCATCCTCAAAAGCACCTGTTTTCGCTTTCGGCATCCTCCTGAGCAAAAAAGACAAACGTCCAGCTTTTGCTGCCACAGCAAAGTTGCCAGCGGAGAAAAGTAATGCTGGTTCTCACTGCCTCCTGGAACCTCTTCAAATGCCACAGACAATTTGGCCCTCTCTGCTTTCCTGCGGACTCCATCCTCAAAAGCACCTGTTTTCGCTTTCGGCGCCCTCCGGAGCAAAAAAGACAAACGTCCAGCTTTTGCTGCCACAGCAAACGTGCCAGCGGGGAAAAGTAATGCTGGTTCTCACTGCCTCCTGGAACCCTTTCAAATGCCCCAGACAATTTGGCCCTCTCTGCTTTCCTGCCGACTCCATCCTCAAAAGCACCTTTTTTCGCTTTCGGCAACCTCCGGAGCAAAAAAGAAAACGTCCAGCTTTTGCTGCCACAGCAAAGGTGCCAGCGGAGAAAAGTAATGCTGGTTCTCACTGCCTCCTGGAACTCTTTCAAATGCCACAGACAATTTGGCCCTCTCTGCTTTCCTGCGGACTCCATCCTCAAAAGCACCTGTTTTCGCTTTCGGCAACCTCCGGAGCAAAAAAGACAAACGTCCAGCTTTTGCTGCCACAGCAAAGTTGCCAGCGGAGAAAAGTAATGCTGGTTCTCACTGCCTCCTGGAACTCTTTCAAATGCCACAGACAACTTGGCCCTCTCTGCTTTACTGCGGACTCTATCCTCAAAAGCACCTTTTTTCAATTTCGGCGCCCTCCGGTGGTAAAAAGCCAAACGTCCAGCTTTTGCTGCCACAGCAAAAGTGCCAGCGGGGAAAAGTAATGCTGGTTCTCACTGCCTCCTGGAACCCTTTCAAATGCCACAGACAATTTGGCCCTCTCTGCTTTCCTGCGGACTCCATCCTCAAAAGCACCTGTTTTCGCTTTCGGCAGCCTCCGGAGCAAAAAAGACAAACGTCCAGCTTTTGCTGCCACAGCACAGGTGCCAGCGGGGAAAAGTAATGCTGGTTCTCACTGCCTCCTGGAACTCTTTCAAATGCCACAGACAATTTGGCCCTCTCTGCTTTCCTGCGAACTCCATCCTCAAAAGCACCTGTTTTCGCTTTCGGCAGCCTCCGGAGCAAAAAAGACAAACGTCCAGCTTTTGCTGCCACAGCAAAGGTGCCAGCGGGGAAAAGTGATGCTGGTTCTCACTGCCTCCTGGAACTCTTTCAAATGCCACAGACAATTTGGCCCTCTCTGCTTTCCTGCGGACTCCATCCTCAAAAGCACCTGTTTTCGCTTTCGGCAACCTCCGGAGCAAAAAAGACAAACGTCCAGCTTTTGCTGCCACAGCAAAGGTGCCAGCGGAGAAAAGTAATGCTGGTTCTCACTGCCTCCTGGAACTCTTTCAAATGCCACAGAGAACTTGGCCCTCTCTGCTTTCCTGCGGACTCCATCCTCAATAGCACCTTTTTTCGCTTTCGGCCACCTCCGGAGCAAAAAAGACAAACGTCCAGCTTTTGCTGCCACAGCAAAGGTGCCAGTGGGGAAAAGTAATGCTGGTTCTCACTGCCTCCTGGAACCCTTTCAAATGCCCCAGACAATTTGGCCCTCTCTGCTTTCCTGCGGACTCCATCCTCAAAAGCACCTTTTTTCGCTTTCGGCAGCCTCCGGAGCAAAAAAGACAAACGTCCAGCTTTTGCTGCCACAGCAAAGGTGCCAGCGGGGAAAAGTAATGCTGGTTCTCACTGCCTCCTGGAACCCTTTCAAATGCCCCAGACAATTTGGCCCTCTCTGCTTTCCTGCGGACTCTATCCTCAAAAGCACCTTTTTTCACTTTCTGCGCCCTCCGGTGGTAAAAAGACAAACGTCCAGCTTTTGCTGCCACAGCAAAGGTGCCAGCGGGGAACAGTAATGCTGGTTCTCACTGCCTCCTGGAACTCTTTCAAATGCCACAGACAATTTGGCCCTCTCTGCTTTCCTGCGAACTCCATCCTCAAAAGCACCTGTTTTCGCTTTCGGCAGCCTCCGGAGCAAAAAAGACAAACGTCCAGCTTTTGCTGCCACAGCAAAGGTGCCAGCGGGGAAAAGTAATGCTGGTTCTCACTGCCTCCTGGAACCCTTTCAAATGCCCCAGACAATTTGGCCCTCTCTGCTTTCCTGCGGACTACATTCTCAAAAGCACTTGTTTTCGCTTTCGGCGGTCTTTGGAGCAAAAAAGACAAACGTCCAGCTTTTGCTGCCACAGCAAAGGTGCCAGCGGGGAAAACTAATGCTGGTCCTCATTGCCTCCTGGAACCTCTTCAAATGCAACAGACAATTTGGCCCTCTCTGCTTTCCTGCGGACTCCATCCTCAAAAGCACCTGTTTTCGCTTTCGGCAAACTCCGGAGCAAAAAAGACAAACGTCCAGCTTTTGCTGCCACAGCAAAGGTGCCAGCGGGGAAAAGTAATGCTGGTTCTCACTGCCTCCTGGAACTCTTTCAAATGCCACAGACAATTTGGCCCTCTCTGCTTTCCTGCGAACTCCATCCTCAAAAGCACCTGTTTTCGCTTTCGGCAGCCTCCGGAGCAAAAAAGACAAACGTCCAGCTTTTGCTGCCACAGCAAAGGTGCCAGCGGAGAAAAGTAATGCTGGTTCTCACTGCCTCCTGGAACCCTTTCAAATGCCCCAGACAATTTGGCCCTCCCTGCTTTCCTGCGGACTCCATCCTCAAAAGCACCTTTTTTCACTTTCGGCGCCCTCCGGTGGTAAAAAGACAAACGTCCAGCTTTTGCTGCCACAGCAAAGGTGCCAGCGGGGAAAAGTGATGCTGGTTCTCACTGCCTCCTGGAACTCTTTCAAATGCCACAGACAATTTGGCCCTCTCTGCTTTCCTGCGGACTCCATCCTCAAAAGCACCTGTTTTCGCTTTCGGCAGCCCTCCGGTGGTAAAAAGACAAACGTCCAGCTTTTGCTGCCACAGCAAAGTTGCCAGCGGAGAAAAGTAATGCTGGTTCTCACTGCCTCCTGGAACTCTTTCAAATGCCACAGACAACTTGGCCCTCTCTGCTTTACTGCGGACTCTATCCTCAATAGCACCTTTTTTCACTTTCGGCGCCCTCCGGTGGTAAAAAGACAAACGTCCAGCTTTTGCTGCCACAGCAAAGGTGCCAGCGGGGAACAGTAATGCTGGTTCTCACTGCCTCCTGGAACTCTTTCAAATGCCACAGACAATTTGGCCCTCTCTGCTTTCCTGCGGACTCCATCCTCAAAAGCACCTGTTTTCGCTTTCGGCAACCTCCGGAGCAAAAAAGACAAACGTCCAGCTTTTGCTGCCACAGCAAAGTTGCCAGCGGAGAAAAGTAATGCTGGTTCTCACTGCCTCCTGGAACTCTTTCAAATGCCCCAGACAATTTGGCCCTCTCTGCTTTCCTGCGAACTCCATCCTCAAAAGCACCTGTTTTCGCTTTCGGCAGCCTCCGGAGCAAAAAAGACAAACGTCCAGCTTTTGCTGCCACAGCAAAGGTGCCAGCGGGGAAAAGTAATGCTGGTTCTCACTGCCTCCTGGAACCCTTTCAAATGCCCCAGACAATTTGGCCCTCTCTGCTTTCCTGCGGACTCCATCCTCAAAAGCACCTGTTTTCGCTTTCGGCAGCCTCCGGAGCAAAAAAGACAAACGTCCAGCTTTTGCTGCCACAGCAAAGGTGCCAGCGGGGAAAAGTAATGCTGGTCCTCACTGTCTCCTGGAACCCTTTCAAATGCCACAGACAATTTGGCCCTCTCTGCTTTCCTGCGGACTACATTCTCAAAAGCACTTGTTTTCGCTTTCGGCGGTCTTTGGAGCAAAAAAGACAAACGTCCAGCTTTTGCTGCCACAGCAAAGGTGCCAGCGGGGAAAAGTAATGCTGGTCCTCATTGCCTCCTGGAACCTCTTCAAATGCAACAGACAATTTGGCCCTCTCTGCTTTCCTGCGGACTCCATCCTCAAAAGCACCTGTTTTCGCTTTCGGCAAACTCCGGAGCAAAAAAGACAAACGTCCAGCTTTTGCTGCCACAGCAAAGGTGCCAGCGGGGAAAAGTAATGCTGGTTCTCACTGCCTCCTGGAACTCTTTCAAATGCCACAGACAATTTGGCCCTCTCTGCTTTCCTGCGAACTCCATCCTCAAAAGCACCTGTTTTCGCTTTCGGCAGCCTCCGGAGCAAAAAAGACAAACGTCCAGCTTTTGCTGCCACAGCAAAGGTGCCAGCGGAGAAAAGTAATGCTGGTTCTCACTGCCTCCTGGAACCCTTTCAAATGCCCCAGACAATTTGGCCCTCCCTGCTTTCCTGCGGACTCCATCCTCAAAAGCACCTTTTTTCACTTTCGGCGTCCTCCGGTGGTAAAAAGACAAACGTCCAGCTTTTGCTGCCACAGCAAAGGTGCCAGCGGGGAAAAGTGATGCTGGTTCTCACTGCCTCCTGGAACTCTTTCAAATGCCACAGACAATTTGGCCCTTTCTGCTTTCCTGCGGACTCCATCCTCAAAAGCACCTGTTTTCGCTTTCGGCAGCCCTCCGGTGGTAAAAAGACAAACGTCCAGCTTTTGCTGCCACAGCAAAGTTGCCAGCGGAGAAAAGTAATGCTGGTTCTCACTGCCTCCTGGAACTCTTTCAAATGCCACAGACAACTTGGCCCTCTCTGCTTTACTGCGGACTCTATCCTCAATAGCACCTTTTTTCACTTTCGGCGCCCTCCGGTGGTAAAACGACAAACGTCCAGCTTTTGCTGCCACAGCAAAGGTGCCAGCGGGGAACAGTAATGCTGGTTCTCACTGCCTCCTGGAACTCTTTCAAATGCCACAGACAATTTGGCCCTCTCTGCTTTCCTGCGAACTCCATCCTCAAAAGCACCTGTTTTCGCTTTCGGCAGCCTCCGGAGCAAAAAAGACAAACGTCCAGCTTTTGCTGCCACAGCAAAGGTGCCAGCGGGGAAAAGTAATGCTGGTTCTCACTGCCTCCTGGAACCCTTTCAAATGCCCCAGACAATTTGGCCCTCTCTGCTTTCCTGCGGACTCCATCATCAAAAGCACCTGTTTTCGCTTTCGGCAGCCTCCGGAGCAAAAAAGACAAACGTCCAGCTTTTGCTGCCACAGCAAAGGTGCCAGCGGGGAAAAGTGATGCTGGTCCTCACTGCCTCCTGGAACCCTTTCAAATGCCACAGACAATTTGGCCCTCTCTGCTTTCCTGCGGACTCCATTCTCAAAAGCACTTGTTTTCGCTTTCGGCGGTCTTTGGAGCAAAAAAGACAAACGTCCAGCTTTTGCTGCCACAGCAAAGGTGCCAGCGGGGAAAAGTAATGCTGGTCCTCATTGCCTCCTGGAACCTCTTCAAATGCAACAGACAATTTGGCCCTCTCTGCTTTCCTGCGGACTCCATCCTCAAAAGCACCTGTTTTCACTTTCGGCAGCCTCCGGAGCAAAAAAGACAAACGTCCAGCTTTTGCTGCCACAGCAAAGGTGCCAGCGGGGAAAAGTAATGCTGGTTCTCACTGCCTCCTGGAACTCTTTCAAATGCCACAGACAATTTGGCCCTCTCTGCTTTCCTGCGGACTCCATCCTCAAAAGCACCTGTTTTCGCTTTCGGCAGCCTCCGGAGCAAAAAAGACAAACGTCCAGCTTTTGCTGCCACAGCAAAGGTGCCAGCGGAGAAAAGTAATGCTGGTCCTCATTGCCTCCTGGAACCTCTTCAAATGCCCCAGACAATTTGGCCCTCTCTGCTTTCCTGCGGACTCCATCCTCAAAAGCACCTTTTTTCACTTTCGGCGCCCTCCGGTGTTAAAAAGACAAACGTCCAGCTTTTGCTGCCACAGCAAAGGTGCCAGCGGAGAAAAGTAATGCTGGTTTTCACTGCCTCCTGGAACTCTTTCAAATGCCACAGACAACTTGGCCCTCTCTGCTTTACTGCGGACTCTATCCTCAAAAGCACCTTTTTTCAATTTCGGCGCCCTCCGGTGGTAAAAAGCCAAACGTCCAGCTTTTGCTGCCACAGCAAAAGTGCCAGCGGGGAAAAGTAATGCTGGTTCTCACTGCCTCCTGGAACCCTTTCAAATGCCACAGACAATTTGGCCCTCTCTGCTTTCCTGCGGACTCCATCCTCAAAAGCACCTGTTTTCGCTTTCGGCAGCCTCCGGAGCAAAAAAGACAAACGTCCAGCTTTTGCTGCCACAGCAAAGGTGCCAGCGGGGAAAAGTAATGCTGGTTCTCACTGCCTCCTGGAACTCTTTCAAATGCCACAGACAATTTGGCCCTCTCTGCTTTCCTGCGAACTCCATCCTCAAAAGCACCTGTTTTCGCTTTCGGCAGCCTCCGGAGCAAAAAAGACAAACGTCCAGCTTTTGCTGCCACAGCAAAGGTGCCAGCGGGGAAAAGTGATGCTGGTTCTCACTGTCTCCTGGAACTCTTTCAAATGCCACAGACAATTTGGCCCTCTCTGCTTTCCTGCGGACTCCATCCTCAAAAGCACCTGTTTTCGCTTTCGGCAACCTCCGGAGCAAAAAAGACAAACGTCCAGCTTTTGCTGCCACAGCAAAGGTGCCAGCGGAGAAAAGTAATGCTGGTTCTCACTGCCTCCTGGAACTCTTTCAAATGCCACAGAGAACTTGGCCCTCTCTGCTTTCCTGCGGACTCCATCCTCAATAGCACCTTTTTTCGCTTTCGGCCACCTCCGGAGCAAAAAAGACAAACGTCCAGCTTTTGCTGCCACAGCAAAGGTGCCAGTGGGGAAAAGTAATGCTGGTTCTCACTGCCTCCTGGAACCATTTCAAATGCCACAGACAATTTGGCCCTCTCTGCTTTCCTGCGGACTCCATCCTCAAAAGCACCTGTTTTCGCTTTCGGCAGCCTCCGGAGCAAAAAAGACAAACGTCCAGCTTTTGCTGCCACAGCAAAGGTGCCAGCGGGGAAAAGTAATGCTGGTTCTCACTGCCTCCTGGAACCCTTTCAAATGCCCCAGACAATTTGGCCCTCTCTGCTTTCCTGCGGACTCTATCCTCAAAAGCACCTTTTTTCACTTTCTGCGCCCTCCGGTGGTAAAAAGACAAACGTCCAGCTTTTGCTGCCACAGCAAAGGTGCCAGCGGGGAACAGTAATGCTGGTTCTCACTGCCTCCTGGAACTCTTTCAAATGCCACAGACAATTTGGCCCTCTCTGCTTTCCTGCGAACTCCATCCTCAAAAGCACCTGTTTTCGCTTTCGGCAGCCTCCGGAGCAAAAAAGACAAACGTCCAGCTTTTGCTGCCACAGCAAAGGTGCCAGCGGGGAAAAGTAATGCTGGTTCTCACTGCCTCCTGGAACCCTTTCAAATGCCCCAGACAATTTGGCCCTCTCTGCTTTCCTGCGGACTACATTCTCAAAAGCACTTGTTTTCGCTTTCGGCGGTCTTTGGAGCAAAAAAGACAAACGTCCAGCTTTTGCTGCCACAGCAAAGGTGCCAGCGGGGAAAAGTAATGCTGGTCCTCATTGCTTCCTGGAACCTCTTCAAATGCAACAGACAATTTGGCCCTCTCTGCTTTCCTGCGGACTCCATCCTCAAAAGCACCTGTTTTCGCTTTCGGCAGCCTCCGGAGCAAAAAAGACAAACGTCCAGCTTTTGCTGCCACAGCAAAGGTGCCAGCGGGGAAAAGTAATGCTGGTTCTCACTGCCTCCTGGAACTCTTTCAAATGCCACAGACAATTTGGCCCTCTCTGCTTTCCTGCGAACTCCATCCTCAAAAGCACCTGTTTTCGCTTTCGGCAGCCTCCGGAGCAAAAAAGACAAACGTCCAGCTTTTGCTGCCACAGCAAAGGTGCCAGCGGAGAAAAGTAATGCTGGTTCTCACTGCCTCCTGGAACCCTTTCAAATGCCCCAGACAATTTGGCCCTCCCTGCTTTCCTGCGGACTCCATCCTCAAAAGCACCTTTTTTCACTTTCGGCGCCCTCCGGTGGTAAAAAGACAAACGTCCAGCTTTTGCTGCCACAGCAAAGGTGCCAGCGGGGAAAAGTGATGCTGGTTCTCACTGCCTCCTGGAACTCTTTCAAATGCCACAGACAATTTGGCCCTCTCTGCTTTCCTGCGGACTCCATCCTCAAAAGCACCTGTTTTCGCTTTCGGCAGCCCTCCGGTGGTAAAAAGACAAACGTCCAGCTTTTGCTGCCACAGCAAAGTTGCCAGCGGAGAAAAGTAATGCTGGTTCTCACTGCCTCCTGGAACTCTTTCAAATGCCACAGACAACTTGGCCCTCTCTGCTTTACTGCGGACTCTATCCTCAATAGCACCTTTTTTCACTTTCGGCGCCCTCCGGTGGTAAAAAGACAAACGTCCAGCTTTTGCTGCCACAGCAAAGGTGCCAGCGGGGAACAGTAATGCTGGTTCTCACTGCCTCCTGGAACTCTTTCAAATGCCACAGACAATTTGGCCCTCTCTGCTTTCCTGCGGACTCCATCCTCAAAAGCACCTGTTTTCGCTTTCGGCAGCCCCCGGAGCAAAAAAGACAAAAGTCCAGCTTTTGCTGCCACAGCAAAGGTGCCAGCGGGGAAAAGTGATGCTGGTCCTCACTGCCTCCTGGAACCCTTTCAAATGCCACAGACAATTTGGCCCTCTCTGCTTTCCTGCGGACTCCATTCTCAAAAGCACTTGTTTTCGCTTTCGGCGGTCTTTGGAGCAAAAAAGACAAACGTCCAGCTTTTGCTGCCACAGCAAAGGTGCCAGCGGGGAAAAGTAATGCTGGTCCTCATTGCCTCCTGGAACCTCTTCAAATGCAACAGACAATTTGGCCCTCTCTGCTTTCCTGCGGACTCCATCCTCAAAAGCACCTGTTTTCACTTTCGGCAGCCTCCGGAGCAAAAAAGACAAACGTCCAGCTTTTGCTGCCACAGCAAAGGTGCCAGCGGGGAAAAGTAATGCTGGTTCTCACTGCCTCCTGGAACTCTTTCAAATGCCACAGACAATTTGGCCCTCTCTGCTTTCCTGCGGACTCCATCCTCAAAAGCACCTGTTTTCGCTTTCGGCAACCTCCGGAGCAAAAAAGACAAACGTCCAGCTTTTGCTGCCACAGCAAAGTTGCCAGCGGAGAAAAGTAATGCTGGTTCTCACTGCCTCCTGGAACTCTTTCAAATGCCCCAGACAATTTGGCCCTCTCTGCTTTCCTGCGAACTCCATCCTCAAAAGCACCTGTTTTCGCTTTCGGCAGCCTCCGGAGCAAAAAAGACAAACGTCCAGCTTTTGCTGCCACAGCAAAGGTGCCAGCGGGGAAAAGTAATGCTGGTTCTCACTGCCTCCTGGAACCCTTTCAAATGCCCCAGACAATTTGGCCCTCTCTGCTTTCCTGCGGACTCCATCCTCAAAAGCACCTGTTTTCGCTTTCGGCAGCCTCCGGAGCAAAAAAGACAAACGTCCAGCTTTTGCTGCCACAGCAAAGGTGCCAGCGGGGAAAAGTGATGCTGGTCCTCACTGTCTCCTGGAACCCTTTCAAATGCCACAGACAATTTGGCCCTCTCTGCTTTCCTGCGGACTACATTCTCAAAAGCACTTGTTTTCGCTTTCGGCGGTCTTTGGAGCAAAAAAGACAAACGTCCAGCTTTTGCTGCCACAGCAAAGGTGCCAGCGGGGAAAAGTAATGCTGGTCCTCATTGCCTCCTGGAACCTCTTCAAATGCAACAGACAATTTGGCCCTCTCTGCTTTCCTGCGGACTCCATCCTCAAAAGAACCTGTTTTCGCTTTCGGCAAACTCCGGAGCAAAAAAGACAAACGTCCAGCTTTTGCTGCCACAGCAAAGGTGCCAGCGGGGAAAAGTAATGCTGGTTCTCACTGCCTCCTGGAACTCTTTCAAATGCCACAGACAATTTGGCCCTCTCTGCTTTCCTGCGAACTCCATCCTCAAAAGCACCTGTTTTCGCTTTCGGCAGCCTCCGGAGCAAAAAAGACAAACGTCCAGCTTTTGCTGCCACAGCAAAGGTGCCAGCGGAGAAAAGTAATGCTGGTTCTCACTGCCTCCTGGAACCCTTTCAAATGCCCCAGACAATTTGGCCCTCTCTGCTTTCCTGCGGACTCCATCCTCAAAAGCACCTTTTTTCACTTTCGGCGTCCTCCGGTGGTAAAAAGACAAACGTCCAGCTTTTGCTGCCACAGCAAAGGTGCCAGCGGGGAAAAGTGATGCTGGTTCTCACTGCCTCCTGGAACTCTTTCAAATGCCACAGACAATTTGGCCCTTTCTGCTTTCCTGCGGACTCCATCCTCAAAAGCACCTGTTTTCGCTTTCGGCAGCCCTCCGGTGGTAAAAAGACAAACGTCCAGCTTTTGCTGCCACAGCAAAGTTGCCAGCGGAGAAAAGTAATGCTGGTTCTCACTGCCTCCTGGAACTCTTTCAAATGCCACAGACAACTTGGCCCTCTCTGCTTTACTGCGGACTCTATCCTCAATAGCACCTTTTTTCACTTTCGGCGCCCTCCGGTGGTAAAACGACAAACGTCCAGCTTTTGCTGCCACAGCAAAGGTGCCAGCGGGGAACAGTAATGCTGGTTCTCACTGCCTCCTGGAACTCTTTCAAATGCCACAGACAATTTGGCCCTCTCTGCTTTCCTGCGAACTCCATCCTCAAAAGCACCTGTTTTCGCTTTCGGCAGCCTCCGGAGCAAAAAAGACAAACGTCCAGCTTTTGCTGCCACAGCAAAGGTGCCAGCGGGGAAAAGTAATGCTGGTTCTCACTGCCTCCTGGAACCCTTTCAAATGCCACAGACAATTTGGCCCTCTCTGCTTTCCTGCGGACTCCATCATCAAAAGCACCTGTTTTCGCTTTCGGCAGCCCCCGGAGCAAAAAAGACAAACGTCCAGCTTTTGCTGCCACAGCAAAGGTGCCAGCGGGGAAAAGTGATGCTGGTCCTCACTGCCTCCTGGAACCCTTTCAAATGCCACAGACAATTTGGCCCTCTCTGCTTTCCTGCGGACTCCATTCTCAAAAGCACTTGTTTTCGCTTTCGGCGGTCTTTGGAGCAAAAAAGACAAACGTCCAGCTTTTGCTGCCACAGCAAAGGTGCCAGCGGGGAAAAGTAATGCTGGTCCTCATTGCCTCCTGGAACCTCTTCAAATGCAACAGACAATTTGGCCCTCTCTGCTTTCCTGCGGACTCCATCCTCAAAAGCACCTGTTTTCACTTTCGGCAGCCTCCGGAGCAAAAAAGACAAACGTCCAGCTTTTGCTGCCACAGCAAAGGTGCCAGCGGGGAAAAGTAATGCTGGTTCTCACTGCCTCCTGGAACTCTTTCAAATGCCACAGACAATTTGGCCCTCTCTGCTTTCCTGCGGACTCCATCCTCAAAAGCACCTGTTTTCGCTTTCGGCAGCCTCCGGAGCAAAAAAGACAAACGTCCAGCTTTTGCTGCCACAGCAAAGGTGCCAGCGGAGAAAAGTAATGCTGGTCCTCATTGCCTCCTGGAACCTCTTCAAATGCCCCAGACAATTTGGCCCTCTCTGCTTTCCTGCGGACTCCATCCTCAAAAGCACCTTTTTTCACTTTCGGCGCCCTCCGGTGTTAAAAAGACAAACGTCCAGCTTTTGCTGCCACAGCAAAGGTGCCAGCGGGGAAAAGTGATGCTGGTTCTCACTGCCTCCTGGAACTCTTTCAAATGCCACAGACAATTTGTCCCTCTCTGCTTTCCTGCGGACTCCATCCTCAAAAGCACCTGTTTTCGCTTTCGGCAGCCCTCCGGTCGTAAAAAGACAAACGTCCAGCTTTTGCTGCCACAGCAAAGTTGCCAGCGGAGAAAAGTAATGCTGGTTCTCACTGCCTCCTGGAACTCTTTCAAATGCCACAGACAACTTGGCCCTCTCTGCTTTACTGCGGACTCTATCCTCAATAGCACCTTTTTTCACTTTCGGCGCCCTCCGGTGGTAAAAAGCCAAACGTCCAGCTTTTGCTGCCACAGCAAAAGTGCCAGCGGGGAAAAGTAATGCTGGTTCTCACTGCCTCCTGGAACCCTTTCAAATGCCACAGACAATTTGGCCCTCTCTGCTTTCCTGCGAACTCCATCCTCAAAAGCACCTGTTTTCGCTTTCGGCAGCCTCCGGAGCAAAAAAGACAAACGTCCAGCTTTTGCTGCCACAGCAAAGGTGCCAGCGGGGAAAAGTAATGCTGGTTCTCACTGCCTCCTGGAACCCTTTCAAATGCCCCAGACAATTTGGCCCTCTCTGCTTTCCTGCGGACTCCATCCTCAAAAGCACCTGTTTTCGCTTTCGGCAGCCCCCGGAGCAAAAAAGACAAACGTCCAGCTTTTGCTGCCACAGCAAAGGTGCCAGCGGGGAAAAGTGATGCTGGTCCTCACTGCCTCCTGGAACCCTTTCAAATGCCACAGACAATTTGGCCCTCTCTGCTTTGCTGCGGACTCCATTCTCAAAAGCACTTGTTTTCGCTTTCGGCAGCCTCCGGAGCAAAAAAGACAAACGTCCAGCTTTTGCTGCCACAGCAAAGGTGCCAGCGGGGAAAAGTAATGCTGGTCCTCATTGCCTCCTGGAACCTCTTCAAATGCCACAGACAATTTGGCCCTCTCTGCTTTCTTGCGGACTCCATCCTCAAAAGCACCTTTTTTCGCTTTCGGCAACCTCCGGAGCAAAAAAGACAAACGTCCAGCTTTTGCTGCCACAGCAAAGTTGCCAGCGGAGAAAAGTAATGCTGGTCCTCACTGCCTCCTGGAACCCCTTCAAATGCCACAGACAATTTGGCCCTCTCTGCTTTCCTGCGGACTCCATCCTCAAAAGCACCTGTTTTCGCTTTCGGCAACCTCCGGAGCAAAAAAGACAAACGTCCAGCTTTTGCTGCCACAGCAAAGGTGCCAGCGGAGAAAAGTAATGCTGGTTCTCACTGCCTCCTGGAACTCTTTCAAATGCCACAGACAATTTGGCCCTCTCTGCTTTCCTGCGGACTCCATTCTCAAAAGCACTTGTTTTCGCTTTCGGCAGCCTCCGGAGCAAAAAAGACAAACGTCCAGCTTTTGCTGCCACAGCAAAGGTGCCAGCGGGGAAAAGTAATGCTGGTCCTCATTGCCTCCTGGAACCTCTTCAAATGCCACAGACAATTTGGCCCTCTCTGCTTTCTTGCGGACTCCATCCTCAAAAGCACCTGTTTTCGCTTTCGGCATCCTCCTGAGCAAAAAAGACAAACGTCCAGCTTTTGCTGCCACAGCAAAGTTGCCAGCGGAGAAAAGTAATGCTGGTTCTCACTGCCTCCTGGAACCTCTTCAAATGCCACAGACAATTTGGCCCTCTCTGCTTTCCTGCGGACTCCATCCTCAAAAGCACCTGTTTTCGCTTTCGGCGCCCTCCGGAGCAAAAAAGACAAACGTCCAGCTTTTGCTGCCACAGCAAACGTGCCAGCGGGGAAAAGTAATGCTGGTTCTCACTGCCTCCTGGAACCCTTTCAAATGCCCCAGACAATTTGGCCCTCTCTGCTTTCCTGCCGACTCCATCCTCAAAAGCACCTTTTTTCGCTTTCGGCAACCTCCGGAGCAAAAAAGAAAACGTCCAGCTTTTGCTGCCACAGCAAAGGTGCCAGCGGAGAAAAGTAATGCTGGTTCTCACTGCCTCCTGGAACTCTTTCAAATGCCACAGACAATTTGGCCCTCTCTGCTTTCCTGCGGACTCCATCCTCAAAAGCACCTGTTTTCGCTTTCGGCAACCTCCGGAGCAAAAAAGACAAACGTCCAGCTTTTGCTGCCACAGCAAAGTTGCCAGCGGAGAAAAGTAATGCTGGTTCTCACTGCCTCCTGGAACTCTTTCAAATGCCACAGACAACTTGGCCCTCTCTGCTTTACTGCGGACTCTATCCTCAAAAGCACCTTTTTTCAGTTTCGGCGCCCTCCGGTGGTAAAAAGCCAAACGTCCAGCTTTTGCTGCCACAGCAAAAGTGCCAGCGGGGAAAAGTAATGCTGGTTCTCACTGCCTCCTGGAACCCTTTCAAATGCCACAGACAATTTGGCCCTCTCTGCTTTCCTGCGGACTCCATCCTCAAAAGCACCTGTTTTCGCTTTCGGCAGCCTCCGGAGCAAAAAAGACAAACGTCCAGCTTTTGCTGCCACAGCACAGGTGCCAGCGGGGAAAAGTAATGCTGGTTCTCACTGCCTCCTGGAACTCTTTCAAATGCCACAGACAATTTGGCCCTCTCTGCTTTCCTGCGAACTCCATCCTCAAAAGCACCTGTTTTCGCTTTCGGCAGCCTCCGGAGCAAAAAAGACAAACGTCCAGCTTTTGCTGCCACAGCAAAGGTGCCAGCGGGGAAAAGTGATGCTGGTTCTCACTGCCTCCTGGAACTCTTTCAAATGCCACAGACAATTTGGCCCTCTCTGCTTTCCTGCGGACTCCATCCTCAAAAGCACCTGTTTTCGCTTTCGGCAACCTCCGGAGCAAAAAAGACAAACGTCCAGCTTTTGCTGCCACAGCAAAGGTGCCAGCGGAGAAAAGTAATGCTGGTTCTCACTGCCTCCTGGAACTCTTTCAAATGCCACAGAGAACTTGGCCCTCTCTGCTTTCCTGCGGACTCCATCCTCAATAGCACCTTTTTTCGCTTTCGGCCACCTCCGGAGCAAAAAAGACAAACGTCCAGCTTTTGCTGCCACAGCAAAGGTGCCAGTGGGGAAAAGTAATGCTGGTTCTCACTGCCTCCTGGAACCATTTCAAATGCCACAGACAATTTGGCCCTCTCTGCTTTCCTGCGGACTCCATCCTCAAAAGCACCTGTTTTCGCTTTCGGCAGCCTCCGGAGCAAAAAAGACAAACGTCCAGCTTTTGCTGCCACAGCAAAGGTGCCAGCGGGGAAAAGTAATGCTGGTTCTCACTGCCTCCTGGAACCCTTTCAAATGCCCCAGACAATTTGGCCCTCTCTGCTTTCCTGCGGACTCTATCCTCAAAAGCACCTTTTTTCACTTTCTGCGCCCTCCGGTGGTAAAAAGACAAACGTCCAGCTTTTGCTGCCACAGCAAAGGTGCCAGCGGGGAACAGTAATGCTGGTTCTCACTGCCTCCTGGAACTCTTTCAAATGCCACAGACAATTTGGCCCTCTCTGCTTTCCTGCGAACTCCATCCTCAAAAGCACCTGTTTTCGCTTTCGGCAGCCTCCGGAGCAAAAAAGACAAACGTCCAGCTTTTGCTGCCACAGCAAAGGTGCCAGCGGGGAAAAGTAATGCTGGTTCTCACTGCCTCCTGGAACCCTTTCAAATGCCCCAGACAATTTGGCCCTCTCTGCTTTCCTGCGGACTACATTCTCAAAAGCACTTGTTTTCGCTTTCGGCGGTCTTTGGAGCAAAAAAGACAAACGTCCAGCTTTTGCTGCCACAGCAAAGGTGCCAGCGGGGAAAACTAATGCTGGTCCTCATTGCCTCCTGGAACCTCTTCAAATGCAACAGACAATTTGGCCCTCTCTGCTTTCCTGCGGACTCCATCCTCAAAAGCACCTGTTTTCGCTTTCGGCAAACTCCGGAGCAAAAAAGACAAACGTCCAGCTTTTGCTGCCACAGCAAAGGTGCCAGCGGGGAAAAGTAATGCTGGTTCTCACTGCCTCCTGGAACTCTTTCAAATGCCACAGACAATTTGGCCCTCTCTGCTTTCCTGCGAACTCCATCCTCAAAAGCACCTGTTTTCGCTTTCGGCAGCCTCCGGAGCAAAAAAGACAAACGTCCAGCTTTTGCTGCCACAGCAAAGGTGCCAGCGGAGAAAAGTAATGCTGGTTCTCACTGCCTCCTGGAACCCTTTCAAATGCCCCAGACAATTTGGCCCTCCCTGCTTTCCTGCGGACTCCATCCTCAAAAGCACCTTTTTTCACTTTCGGCGCCCTCCGGTGGTAAAAAGACAAACGTCCAGCTTTTGCTGCCACAGCAAAGGTGCCAGCGGGGAAAAGTGATGCTGGTTCTCACTGCCTCCTGGAACTCTTTCAAATGCCACAGACAATTTGGCCCTCTCTGCTTTCCTGCGGACTCCATCCTCAAAAGCACCTGTTTTCGCTTTCGGCAGCCCTCCGGTGGTAAAAAGACAAACGTCCAGCTTTTGCTGCCACAGCAAAGTTGCCAGCGGAGAAAAGTAATGCTGGTTCTCACTGCCTCCTGGAACTCTTTCAAATGCCACAGACAACTTGGCCCTCTCTGCTTTACTGCGGACTCTATCCTCAATAGCACCTTTTTTCACTTTCGGCGCCCTCCGGTGGTAAAAAGACAAACGTCCAGCTTTTGCTGCCACAGCAAAGGTGCCAGCGGGGAACAGTAATGCTGGTTCTCACTGCCTCCTGGAACTCTTTCAAATGCCACAGACAATTTGGCCCTCTCTGCTTTCCTGCGGACTCCATCCTCAAAAGCACCTGTTTTCGCTTTCGGCAGCCCCCGGAGCAAAAAAGACAAACGTCCAGCTTTTGCTGCCACAGCAAAGGTGCCAGCGGGGAAAAGTGATGCTGGTCCTCACTGCCTCCTGGAACCCTTTCAAATGCCACAGACAATTTGGCCCTCTCTGCTTTCCTGCGGACTCCATTCTCAAAAGCACTTGTTTTCGCTTTCGGCGGTCTTTGGAGCAAAAAAGACAAACGTCCAGCTTTTGCTGCCACAGCAAAGGTGCCAGCGGGGAAAAGTGATGCTGGTCCTCACTGTCTCCTGGAACCCTTTCAAATGCCACAGACAATTTGGCCCTCTCTGCTTTCCTGCGGACTACATTCTCAAAAGCACTTGTTTTCGCTTTCGGCGGTCTTTGGAGCAAAAAAGACAAACGTCCAGCTTTTGCTGCCACAGCAAAGGTGCCAGCGGGGAAAAGTAATGCTGGTCCTCATTGCCTCCTGGAACCTCTTCAAATGCAACAGACAATTTGGCCCTCTCTGCTTTCCTGCGGACTCCATCCTCAAAAGCACCTGTTTTCACTTTCGGCAGCCTCCGGAGCAAAAAAGACAAACGTCCAGCTTTTGCTGCCACAGCAAAGGTGCCAGCGGGGAAAAGTAATGCTGGTTCTCACTGCCTCCTGGAACTCTTTCAAATGCCACAGACAATTTGGCCCTCTCTGCTTTCCTGCGGACTCCATCCTCAAAAGCACCTGTTTTCGCTTTCGGCAACCTCCGGAGCAAAAAAGACAAACGTCCAGCTTTTGCTGCCACAGCAAAGTTGCCAGCGGAGAAAAGTAATGCTGGTTCTCACTGCCTCCTGGAACTCTTTCAAATGCCCCAGACAATTTGGCCCTCTCTGCTTTCCTGCGAACTCCATCCTCAAAAGCACCTGTTTTCGCTTTCGGCAGCCTCCGGAGCAAAAAAGACAAACGTCCAGCTTTTGCTGCCACAGCAAAGGTGCCAGCGGGGAAAAGTAATGCTGGTTCTCACTGCCTCCTGGAACCCTTTCAAATGCCCCAGACAATTTGGCCCTCTCTGCTTTCCTGCGGACTCCATCCTCAAAAGCACCTGTTTTCGCTTTCGGCAGCCTCCGGAGCAAAAAAGACAAACGTCCAGCTTTTGCTGCCACAGCAAAGGTGCCAGCGGGGAAAAGTAATGCTGGTCCTCACTGTCTCCTGGAACCCTTTCAAATGCCACAGACAATTTGGCCCTCTCTGCTTTCCTGCGGACTACATTCTCAAAAGCACTTGTTTTCGCTTTCGGCGGTCTTTGGAGCAAAAAAGACAAACGTCCAGCTTTTGCTGCCACAGCAAAGGTGCCAGCGGGGAAAAGTAATGCTGGTCCTCATTGCCTCCTGGAACCTCTTCAAATGCAACAGACAATTTGGCCCTCTCTGCTTTCCTGCGGACTCCATCCTCAAAAGCACCTGTTTTCGCTTTCGGCAAACTCCGGAGCAAAAAAGACAAACGTCCAGCTTTTGCTGCCACAGCAAAGGTGCCAGCGGGGAAAAGTAATGCTGGTTCTCACTGCCTCCTGGAACTCTTTCAAATGCCACAGACAATTTGGCCCTCTCTGCTTTCCTGCGAACTCCATCCTCAAAAGCACCTGTTTTCGCTTTCGGCAGCCTCCGGAGCAAAAAAGACAAACGTCCAGCTTTTGCTGCCACAGCAAAGGTGCCAGCGGAGAAAAGTAATGCTGGTTCTCACTGCCTCCTGGAACCCTTTCAAATGCCCCAGACAATTTGGCCCTCCCTGCTTTCCTGCGGACTCCATCCTCAAAAGCACCTTTTTTCACTTTCGGCGTCCTCCGGTGGTAAAAAGACAAACGTCCAGCTTTTGCTGCCACAGCAAAGGTGCCAGCGGGGAAAAGTGATGCTGGTTCTCACTGCCTCCTGGAACTCTTTCAAATGCCACAGACAATTTGGCCCTTTCTGCTTTCCTGCGGACTCCATCCTCAAAAGCACCTGTTTTCGCTTTCGGCAGCCCTCCGGTGGTAAAAAGACAAACGTCCAGCTTTTGCTGCCACAGCAAAGTTGCCAGCGGAGAAAAGTAATGCTGGTTCTCACTGCCTCCTGGAACTCTTTCAAATGCCACAGACAACTTGGCCCTCTCTGCTTTACTGCGGACTCTATCCTCAATAGCACCTTTTTTCACTTTCGGCGCCCTCCGGTGGTAAAACGACAAACGTCCAGCTTTTGCTGCCACAGCAAAGGTGCCAGCGGGGAACAGTAATGCTGGTTCTCACTGCCTCCTGGAACTCTTTCAAATGCCACAGACAATTTGGCCCTCTCTGCTTTCCTGCGAACTCCATCCTCAAAAGCACCTGTTTTCGCTTTCGGCAGCCTCCGGAGCAAAAAAGACAAACGTCCAGCTTTTGCTGCCACAGCAAAGGTGCCAGCGGGGAAAAGTAATGCTGGTTCTCACTGCCTCCTGGAACCCTTTCAAATGCCCCAGACAATTTGGCCCTCTCTGCTTTCCTGCGGACTCCATCATCAAAAGCACCTGTTTTCGCTTTCGGCAGCCCCCGGAGCAAAAAAGACAAACGTCCAGCTTTTGCTGCCACAGCAAAGGTGCCAGCGGGGAAAAGTGATGCTGGTCCTCACTGCCTCCTGGAACCCTTTCAAATGCCACAGACAATTTGGCCCTCTCTGCTTTCCTGCGGACTCCATTCTCAAAAGCACTTGTTTTCGCTTTCGGCGGTCTTTGGAGCAAAAAAGACAAACGTCCAGCTTTTGCTGCCACAGCAAAGGTGCCAGCGGGGAAAAGTAATGCTGGTCCTCATTGCCTCCTGGAACCTCTTCAAATGCAACAGACAATTTGGCCCTCTCTGCTTTCCTGCGGACTCCATCCTCAAAAGCACCTGTTTTCACTTTCGGCAGCCTCCGGAGCAAAAAAGACAAACGTCCAGCTTTTGCTGCCACAGCAAAGGTGCCAGCGGGGAAAAGTAATGCTGGTTCTCACTGCCTCCTGGAACTCTTTCAAATGCCACAGACAATTTGGCCCTCTCTGCTTTCCTGCGGACTCCATCCTCAAAAGCACCTGTTTTCGCTTTCGGCAGCCTCCGGAGCAAAAAAGACAAACGTCCAGCTTTTGCTGCCACAGCAAAGGTGCCAGCGGAGAAAAGTAATGCTGGTCCTCATTGCCTCCTGGAACCTCTTCAAATGCCCCAGACAATTTGGCCCTCTCTGCTTTCCTGCGGACTCCATCCTCAAAAGCACCTTTTTTCACTTTCGGCGCCCTCCGGTGTTAAAAAGACAAACGTCCAGCTTTTGCTGCCACAGCAAAGGTGCCAGCGGGGAAAAGTGATGCTGGTTCTCACTGCCTCCTGGAACTCTTTCAAATGCCACAGACAATTTGGCCCTCTCTGCTTTCCTGCGGACTCCATCCTCAAAAGCACCTGTTTTCGCTTTCGGCAGCCCTCCGGTCGTAAAAAGACAAACGTCCAGCTTTTGCTGCCACAGCAAAGTTGCCAGCGGAGAAAAGTAATGCTGGTTCTCACTGCCTCCTGGAACTCTTTCAAATGCCACAGACAACTTGGCCCTCTCTGCTTTACTGCGGACTCTATCCTCAATAGCACCTTTTTTCACTTTCGGCGCCCTCCGGTGGTAAAAAGCCAAACGTCCAGCTTTTGCTGCCACAGCAAAAGTGCCAGCGGGGAAAAGTAATGCTGGTTCTCACTGCCTCCTGGAACCCTTTGAAATGCCCCAGACAATTTGGCCCTCTCTGCTTTCCTGCGGACTCCATCCTCAAAAGCACCTTTTTTCGCTTTCGGCAACCTCCGGAGCAAAAAAGACAAACGACCAGCTTTTGCTGCCACAGCAAAGGTGCCAGCGGGGAAAAGTAATGCTGGTTCTCACTGCCTCCTGGAACCCTTTCAAATGCCACAGACAATTTGGCCCTCTCTGCTTTCCTGCGGACTCCATCCTCAAAAGCACCTGTTTTCGCTTTCGGCATCTTCCGGAGCAAAAAAGAAAAACGTCCAGCTTTTGCTGCCACAGCAAAGGTGCCAGCGGGGAAAAGTAATGCTGGTTCTCACTGCCTCCTGGAACCCTTTCAAATGCCACAGACAATTTGGCCCTCTCTGCTTTCCTGCGGACTCCATCCTCAAAAGCACCTGTTTTCGCTTTCGGCAGCCTCCAGAGCAAAAAAGACAAACGTCCAGCTTTTGCTGCCACAGCAAAGGTGCCAGCGGGGAAAAGTGATGCTGGTCCTCACTGCCTCCTGGAACCCTTTCAAATGCCACAGACAATTTGGCCCTCTCTGCTTTCCTGCGGACTCCATTCTCAAAAGCACTTGTTTTCGCTTTCGGCGGTCTTTGGAGCAAAAAAGACAAACGTCCAGCTTTTGCTGCCACAGCAAAGGTGCCAGCGGGGAAAAGTAATGCTGGTCCTCATTGCCTCCTGGAACCTCTTCAAATGCAACAGACAATTTGGCCCTCTCTGCTTTCCTGCGGACTCCATCCTCAAAAGCACCTGTTTTCACTTTCGGCAGCCTCCGGAGCAAAAAAGACAAACGTCCAGCTTTTGCTGCCACAGCAAAGGTGCCAGCGGGGAAAAGTAATGCTGGTTCTCACTGCCTCCTGGAACTCTTTCAAATGCCCCAGACAATTTGGCCCTCCCTGCTTTCCTGCCGACTCCATCCTCAAAAGCACCTGTTTTCTCTTTCGGCAACCTCCGGAGCAAAAAAGACAAACGTCCAGCTTTTGCTGCCACAGCAAAGGTGCCAGCGGGGAAAAGTAATGCTGGTTCTCACTGCCTCCTGGAACCCTTTCAAATGCCCCAGACAATTTGGCCCTCTCTGCTTTCCTGCGGACTCCATCCTCAAAAGCACCTGTTTTCGCTTTCGGCAGCCTCCGGAGCAAAAAAGACAAACGTCCAGCTTTTGCTGCCACAGCAAAGGTGCCAGCGGGGAAAAGTGATGCTGGTCCTCACTGCCTCCTTGAACCCTTTCAAATGCCACAGACAATTTGGCCCTCTCTGCTTTCCTGCGGACTCCATTCTCAAAAGCACTTGTTTTCGCTTTCGGCGGTCTTTGGAGCAAAAAAGACAAACGTCCAGCTTTTGCTGCCACAGCAAAGGTGCCAGCGGGGAAAAGTAATGCTGGTCCTCATTGCCTCCTGGAACCTCTTCAAATGCAACAGACAATTTGGCCCTCTCTGCTTTCCTGCGGACTCCATCCTCAAAAGCACCTGTTTTCACTTTCGGCAGCCTCCGGAGCAAAAAAGACAAACGTCCAGCTTTTGCTGCCACAGCAAAGGTGCCAGCGGGGAAAAGTAATGCTGGTTCTCACTGCCTCCTGGAACTCTTTCAAATGCCCCAGACAATTTGGCCCTCCCTGCTTTCCTGCGGACTCCATCCTCAAAAGCACCTTTTTTCACTTTCGGCGCCCTCCGGTGGTAAAAAGACAAACATCCAGCTTTTGCTGCCACAGCAAAGGTGCCAGCGGGGAAAAGTAATGCTGGTTCTCACTGCCTCCTGGAACCCTTTCAAATGCCACAGGGAATTTGGCCCTCTCTGCTTTCCTGCGGACTCCATCCTCAAAAGCACCTTTTTTCGCTTTCGGCAACCTCCGGAGCAAAAAAGACAAACGTCCAGCTGTTGCTGCCACAGCAAAGGTGCCAGCGGGGAAAAGTAATGCTGGTTCTCACTGCCTCCTGGAACCCTTTCAAATGCCACAGGGAATTTGGCCCTCTCTGCTTTCCTGCAGACTCCATCCTCAAAAGCACCTGTTTTCGCTTTCGGCAACCTCCGGAGCAAAAAAGACAAACGTCCAGCTTTTGCTGCCACAGCAAAGGTGCCAGCGGGGAAAAGTAATGCTGGTTCTCACTGCCTCCTGGAACCCTTTCAAATGCCACAGACAATTTGGCCCTCTCTGCTTTCCTGCGGACTCCATCCTCAAAAGCACCTGTTTTCGCTTTCGGCAGCCTCCGGAGCAAAAAAGACAAACGTCCAGCTTTTGCTGCCACAGCAAAGGTGCCAGCGGGGAAAAGTAATGCTGGTTCTCACTGCCTCCTGGAACCCTTTCAAATGCCACAGACAATTTGGCCCTCTCTGCTTTCCTGCGGACTCTATCCTCAAAAGCACCTTTTTTCACTTTCGGCGCCCTCCGGTGGTAAAAAGACAAACGTCCAGCTTTTGCTGCCACAGCAAAGGTGCCAGCGGGGAACAGTAATGCTGGTTCTCACTGCCTCCTGGAACTCTTTCAAATGCCACAGACAATTTGGCCCTCTCTGCTTTCCTGCGAACTCCATCCTCAAAAGCACCTGTTTTCGCTTTCGGCAGCCTCCGGAGCAAAAAAGACAAACGTCCAGCTTTTGCTGCCACAGCAAAGGTGCCAGCGGGGAAAAGTAATGCTGGTTCTCACTGCCTCCTGGAACCCTTTCAAATGCCCCAGACAATTTGGCCCTCTCTGCTTTCCTGCGGACTCCATTCTCCAAAGTACTTGTTTTCGCTTTCGGCAGCCTCCGGAGCAAAAAAGACAAACGTCCAGCTTTTGCTGCCACAGCAAAGGTGCCAGCGGGGAAAAGTAATGCTGGTCCTCATTGCCTCCTGGAACCTCTTCAAATGCCACAGACAATTTGGCCCTCTCTGCTTTCTTGCGGACTCCATCCTCAAAAGCACCTTTTTTCGCTTTCGGCAACCTCCGGAGCAAAAAAGACAAACGTCCAGCTTTTGCTGCCACAGCAAAGTTGCCAGCGGAGAAAAGTAATGCTGGTTCTCACTGCCTCCTGGAACTCTTTCAAATGCCACAGACAATTTGGCCCTCTCTGGTTTCCTGCGGACTCCATCCTCAAAAGCACCTGTTTTCGCTTTCGGCATCCTCCGGAGCAAAAAAGACAAACGTCCAGCTTTTGCTGCCACAGCAAACGTGCCAGCGGGGAACAGTAATGCTGGTTCTCACTGCCTCCTGGAACCCCTTCAAATGCCACAGACAATTTGGCCCTCTCTGCTTTCCTGCCGACTCCATCCTCAAAAGCACCTTTTTTCGCTTTCGGCAACCTCCGGAGCAAAAAAGACAAACGTCCAGCTTTTGCTGCCACAGCAAAGGTGCCAGCGGAGAAAAGTAATGCTGGTTCTCACTGCCTCCTGGAACTCTTTCAAATGCCACAGACAATTTGGCCCTCTCTGCTTTCCTGCAGACTCCATTCTCAAAAGCACTTGTTTTCGCTTTCGGCAGCCTCCGGAGCAAAAAAGACAAACGTCCAGCTTTTGCTGCCACAGCAAAGGTGCCAGCGGGGAAAAGTAATGCTGGTCCTCATTGCCTCCTGGAACCTCTTCAAATGCCACAGACAATTTGGCCCTCTCTGCTTTCTTGCGGACTCCATCCTCAAAAGCACCTGTTTTCGCTTTCGGCATCCTCCGGAGCAAAAAAGACAAACGTCCAGCTTTTGCTGCCACAGCAAAGTTGCCAGCGGAGAAAAGTAATGCTGGTTCTCACTGCCTCCTGGAACCTCTTCAAATGCCACAGACAATTTGGCCCTCTCTGGTTTCCTGCGGACTCCATCCTCAAAAGCACCTGTTTTCGCTTTCGGCATCCTCCGGAGCAAAAAAGACAAACGTCCAGCTTTTGCTGCCACAGCAAACGTGCCAGCGGGGAAAAGTAATGCTGGTTCTCACTGCCTCCTGGAACCCTTTCAAATGCCCCAGACAATTTGGCCCTCTCTGCTTTCCTGCGGACTCCATCCTCAAAAGCACCTTTTTTCGCTTTCGGCAACCTCCGGAGCAAAAAAGAAAACGTCCAGCTTTTGCTGCCACAGCAAAGGTGCCAGCGGGGAAAAGTAATGCTGGTTCTCACTGCCTCCTGGAACCCTTTCAAATGCCCCAGACAATTTGGCCCTCTCTGCTTTCCTGCGGACTCCATCATCAAAAGCACCTGTTTTCGCTTTCGGCAGCCCCCGGAGCAAAAAAGACAAACGTCCAGCTTTTGCTGCCACAGCAAAGGTGCCAGCGGGGAAAAGTGATGCTGGTCCTCACTGCCTCCTGGAACCCTTTCAAATGCCACAGACAATTTGGCCCTCTCTGCTTTCCTGCGGACTCCATTCTCAAAAGCACTTGTTTTCGCTTTCGGCGGTCTTTGGAGCAAAAAAGACAAACGTCCAGCTTTTGCTGCCACAGCAAAGGTGCCAGCGGGGAAAAGTAATGCTGGTCCTCATTGCCTCCTGGAACCTCTTCAAATGCAACAGACAATTTGGCCCTCTCTGCTTTCCTGCGGACTCCATCCTCAAAAGCACCTGTTTTCACTTTCGGCAGCCTCCGGAGCAAAAAAGACAAACGTCCAGCTTTTGCTGCCACAGCAAAGGTGCCAGCGGGGAAAAGTAATGCTGGTTCTCACTGCCTCCTGGAACTCTTTCAAATGCCACAGACAATTTGGCCCTCTCTGCTTTCCTGCGGACTCCATCCTCAAAAGCACCTGTTTTCGCTTTCGGCAGCCTCCGGAGCAAAAAAGACAAACGTCCAGCTTTTGCTGCCACAGCAAAGGTGCCAGCGGAGAAAAGTAATGCTGGTCCTCATTGCCTCCTGGAACCTCTTCAAATGCCCCAGACAATTTGGCCCTCTCTGCTTTCCTGCGGACTCCATCCTCAAAAGCACCTTTTTTCACTTTCGGCGCCCTCCGGTGTTAAAAAGACAAACGTCCAGCTTTTGCTGCCACAGCAAAGGTGCCAGCGGGGAAAAGTGATGCTGGTTCTCACTGCCTCCTGGAACTCTTTCAAATGCCACAGACAATTTGGCCCTCTCTGCTTTCCTGCGGACTCCATCCTCAAAAGCACCTGTTTTCGCTTTCGGCAGCCCTCCGGTCGTAAAAAGACAAACGTCCAGCTTTTGCTGCCACAGCAAAGTTGCCAGCGGAGAAAAGTAATGCTGGTTCTCACTGCCTCCTGGAACTCTTTCAAATGCCACAGACAACTTGGCCCTCTCTGCTTTACTGCGGACTCTATCCTCAATAGCACCTTTTTTCACTTTCGGCGCCCTCCGGTGGTAAAAAGCCAAACGTCCAGCTTTTGCTGCCACAGCAAAAGTGCCAGCGGGGAAAAGTAATGCTGGTTCTCACTGCCTCCTGGAACCCTTTCAAATGCCCCAGACAATTTGGCCCTCTCTGCTTTCCTGCGGACTCCATCCTCAAAAGCACCTTTTTTCGCTTTCGGCAACCTCCGGAGCAAAAAAGACAAACGACCAGCTTTTGCTGCCACAGCAAAGGTGCCAGCGGGGAAAAGTAATGCTGGTTCTCACTGCCTCCTGGAACCCTTTCAAATGCCACAGACAATTTGGCCCTCTCTGCTTTCCTGCGGACTCCATCCTCAAAAGCACCTGTTTTCGCTTTCGGCATCTTCCGGAGCAAAAAAGACAAACGTCCAGCTTTTGCTGCCACAGCAAAGGTGCCAGCGGGGAAAAGTAATGCTGGTTCTCACTGCCTCCTGGAACCCTTTCAAATGCCACAGACAATTTGGCCCTCTCTGCTTTCCTGCGGACTCCATCCTCAAAAGCACCTGTTTTCGCTTTCGGCAGCCTCCAGAGCAAAAAAGACAAACGTCCAGCTTTTGCTGCCACAGCAAAGGTGCCAGCGGGGAAAAGTGATGCTGGTCCTCACTGCCTCCTGGAACCCTTTCAAATGCCACAGACAATTTGGCCCTCTCTGCTTTCCTGCGGACTCCATTCTCAAAAGCACTTGTTTTCGCTTTCGGCGGTCTTTGGAGCAAAAAAGACAAACGTCCAGCTTTTGCTGCCACAGCAAAGGTGCCAGCGGGGAAAAGTAATGCTGGTCCTCATTGCCTCCTGGAACCTCTTCAAATGCAACAGACAATTTGGCCCTCTCTGCTTTCCTGCGGACTCCATCCTCAAAAGCACCTGTTTTCACTTTCGGCAGCCTCCGGAGCAAAAAAGACAAACGTCCAGCTTTTGCTGCCACAGCAAAGGTGCCAGCGGGGAAAAGTAATGCTGGTTCTCACTGCCTCCTGGAACTCTTTCAAATGCCCCAGACAATTTGGCCCTCCCTGCTTTCCTGCCGACTCCATCCTCAAAAGCACCTGTTTTCTCTTTCGGCAACCTCCGGAGCAAAAAAGACAAACGTCCAGCTTTTGCTGCCACAGCAAAGGTGCCAGCGGGGAAAAGTAATGCTGGTTCTCACTGCCTCCTGGAACCCTTTCAAATGCCCCAGACAATTTGGCCCTCTCTGCTTTCCTGCGGACTCCATCCTCAAAAGCACCTGTTTTCGCTTTCGGCAGCCTCCGGAGCAAAAAAGACAAACGTCCAGCTTTTGCTGCCACAGCAAAGGTGCCAGCGGGGAAAAGTGATGCTGGTCCTCACTGCCTCCTGGAACCCTTTCAAATGCCACAGACAATTTGGCCCTCTCTGCTTTCCTGCGGACTCCATTCTCAAAAGCACTTGTTTTCGCTTTCGGCGGTCTTTGGAGCAAAAAAGACAAACGTCCAGCTTTTGCTGCCACAGCAAAGGTGCCAGCGGGGAAAAGTAATGCTGGTCCTCATTGCCTCCTGGAACCTCTTCAAATGCAACAGACAATTTGGCCCTCTCTGCTTTCCTGCGGACTCCATCCTCAAAAGCACCTGTTTTCACTTTCGGCAGCCTCCGGAGCAAAAAAGACAAACGTCCAGCTTTTGCTGCCACAGCAAAGGTGCCAGCGGGGAAAAGTAATGCTGGTTCTCACTGCCTCCTGGAACTCTTTCAAATGCCCCAGACAATTTGGCCCTCCCTGCTTTCCTGCGGACTCCATCCTCAAAAGCACCTTTTTTCACTTTCGGCGCCCTCCGGTGGTAAAAAGACAAACATCCAGCTTTTGCTGCCACAGCAAAGGTGCCAGCGGGGAAAAGTAATGCTGGTTCTCACTGCCTCCTGGAACCCTTTCAAATGCCACAGGGAATTTGGCCCTCTCTGCTTTCCTGCGGACTCCATCCTCAAAAGCACCTTTTTTCGCTTTCGGCAACCTCCGGAGCAAAAAAGACAAACGTCCAGCTGTTGCTGCCACAGCAAAGGTGCCAGCGGGGAAAAGTAATGCTGGTTCTCACTGCCTCCTGGAACCCTTTCAAATGCCACAGGGAATTTGGCCCTCTCTGCTTTCCTGCAGACTCCATCCTCAAAAGCACCTGTTTTCGCTTTCGGCAACCTCCGGAGCAAAAAAGACAAACGTCCAGCTTTTGCTGCCACAGCAAAGGTGCCAGCGGGGAAAAGTAATGCTGGTTCTCACTGCCTCCTGGAACCCTTTCAAATGCCACAGACAATTTGGCCCTCTCTGCTTTCCTGCGGACTCCATCCTCAAAAGCACCTGTTTTCGCTTTCGGCAGCCTCCGGAGCAAAAAAGACAAACGTCCAGCTTTTGCTGCCACAGCAAAGGTGCCAGCGGGGAAAAGTAATGCTGGTTCTCACTGCCTCCTGGAACCCTTTCAAATGCCACAGACAATTTGGCCCTCTCTGCTTTCCTGCGGACTCTATCCTCAAAAGCACCTTTTTTCACTTTCGGCGCCCTCCGGTGGTAAAAAGACAAACGTCCAGCTTTTGCTGCCACAGCAAAGGTGCCAGCGGGGAACAGTAATGCTGGTTCTCACTGCCTCCTGGAACTCTTTCAAATGCCACAGACAATTTGGCCCTCTCTGCTTTCCTGCGAACTCCATCCTCAAAAGCACCTGTTTTCGCTTTCGGCAGCCTCCGGAGCAAAAAAGACAAACGTCCAGCTTTTGCTGCCACAGCAAAGGTGCCAGCGGGGAAAAGTAATGCTGGTTCTCACTGCCTCCTGGAACCCTTTCAAATGCCCCAGACAATTTGGCCCTCTCTGCTTTCCTGCGGACTCCATTCTCCAAAGTACTTGTTTTCGCTTTCGGCAGCCTCCGGAGCAAAAAAGACAAACGTCCAGCTTTTGCTGCCACAGCAAAGGTGCCAGCGGGGAAAAGTAATGCTGGTCCTCATTGCCTCCTGGAACCTCTTCAAATGCCACAGACAATTTGGCCCTCTCTGCTTTCTTGCGGACTCCATCCTCAAAAGCACCTTTTTTCGCTTTCGGCAACCTCCGGAGCAAAAAAGACAAACGTCCAGCTTTTGCTGCCACAGCAAAGTTGCCAGCGGAGAAAAGTAATGCTGGTTCTCACTGCCTCCTGGAACTCTTTCAAATGCCACAGACAATTTGGCCCTCTCTGGTTTCCTGCGGACTCCATCCTCAAAAGCACCTGTTTTCGCTTTCGGCATCCTCCGGAGCAAAAAAGACAAACGTCCAGCTTTTGCTGCCACAGCAAACGTGCCAGCGGGGAACAGTAATGCTGGTTCTCACTGCCTCCTGGAACCCCTTCAAATGCCACAGACAATTTGGCCATCTCTGCTTTCCTGCCGACTCCATCCTCAAAAGCACCTTTTTTCGCTTTCGGCAACCTCCGGAGCAAAAAAGACAAACGTCCAGCTTTTGCTGCCACAGCAAAGGTGCCAGCGGAGAAAAGTAATGCTGGTTCTCACTGCCTCCTGGAACTCTTTCAAATGCCACAGACAATTTGGCCCTCTCTGCTTTCCTGCAGACTCCATTCTCAAAAGCACTTGTTTTCGCTTTCGGCAGCCTCCGGAGCAAAAAAGACAAACGTCCAGCTTTTGCTGCCACAGCAAAGGTGCCAGCGGGGAAAAGTAATGCTGGTCCTCATTGCCTCCTGGAACCTCTTCAAATGCCACAGACAATTTGGCCCTCTCTGCTTTCTTGCGGACTCCATCCTCAAAAGCACCTGTTTTCGCTTTCGGCATCCTCCGGAGCAAAAAAGACAAACGTCCAGCTTTTGCTGCCACAGCAAAGTTGCCAGCGGAGAAAAGTAATGCTGGTTCTCACTGCCTCCTGGAACCTCTTCAAATGCCACAGACAATTTGGCCCTCTCTGCTTTCCTGCGGACTCCATCCTCAAAAGCACCTGTTTTCGCTTTCGGCATCCTCCGGAGCAAAAAAGACAAACGTCCAGCTTTTGCTGCCACAGCAAACGTGCCAGCGGGGAAAAGTAATGCTGGTTCTCACTGCCTCCTGGAACCCTTTCAAATGCCCCAGACAATTTGGCCCTCTCTGCTTTCCTGCGGACTCCATCCTCAAAAGCACCTTTTTTCGCTTTCGGCAACCTCCGGAGCAAAAAAGAAAACGTCCAGCTTTTGCTGCCACAGCAAAGGTGCCAGCGGAGAAAAGTAATGCTGGTTCTCACTGCCTCCTGGAACTCTTTCAAATGCCACAGACAATTTGGCCCTCTCTGCTTTCCTGCGGACTCCATCCTCAAAAGCACCTGTTTTCGCTTTCGGCGCCCTCCGGAGCAAAAAAGACAAACGTCCAGCTTTTGCTGCCACAGCAAAAGTGCCAGCAGGGAAAAGTAATGCTGGTTCTCACTGCCTCATGGAACCCTTTCAAATGCCCCAGACAATTTGGCCCTCTCTGCTTTCCTGCGGACTCCATCCTCAAAAGCACCTGTTTTCGCTTTCGGCAGCCTCCGGAGCAAAAAAGACAAACGTCCAGCTTTTGCTGCCACAGCAAATGTGCCAGCGGGGAAAAGTAATGCTGGTTCTCACTGCCTCCTGGAACTCTTTCAAATGCCACAGACAATTTGGCCCTCTCTGCTTTCCTGCGAACTCCATCCTCAAAAGCACCTGTTTTCGCTTTCGGCAGCCTCCGGAGCAAAAAAGACAAACGTCCAGCTTTTGCTGCCACAGCAAAGGTGCCAGTGGAGAAAAGTAATGCTGGTTCTCACTGCCTCCTGGAACTCTTTCAAATGCCACAGAAAACTTGGCCCTCTCTGCTTTGCTGCGGACTATCTCCTCAAAAGCACCTTTTTTCAATTTCGGCGCCCTCCGGTGGTAAAAAGACAAACGTCCAGCTTTTGCTGCCACAGCAAAGGTGCCAGCGGGGAAAAGTAATGCTGGTTCTCACTGCCTCCTGGAACTCTTTCAAATGCCACAGACAATTTGGCCCTCTCTGCTTTCCTGCGGACTCTATCCTCAAAAGCACCTGTTTTCGCTTTCGGTAACCTCAGGAGCAAAAAAGACAAACGTCCAGCTTTTGCTGCCACAGCAAAGGTGCCAGCAAGGAAAAGTAATGCTGGTTCTCACTGCCTCCTGGAACCCTTTCAAATGCCACAGACAATTTGGCCCTCTCTGCTTTCCTGTGGACTCCATCCTCAAAAGCACCTGTTTTCGCTTTCGGCAGCCTCCGGAGCAAAAAAGACAAACGCCCAGCTTTTGCTGCCACAGCAAAGGTGCCAGCGGGGAAAAGTAATGCTGGTTCTCACTGCCTCCTGGAACTCTTTCAAATGCCACAGACAATTTGGCCCTCTCTGCTTTCCTGCGAACTCCATCCTCAAAAGCTCCTGTTTTCGCTTTCGGCAGCCTCCGGAGCAAAAAAGACAAACGTCCAGCTTTTGCTGCCACAGCAAAGGTGCCAGCGGGGAAAAGTAATGCTGGTTCTCACTGCCTCCTGGAACCCTTTCAAATGCCCCAGACAATTTGGCCCTCCCTGCTTTCCTGCGGACTCCATCCTCAAAAGCACCTTTTTTCACTTTCGGCGCCCTCCGGTGGTAAAAAGACAAACGTCCAGCTTTTGCTGCCACAGCAAAGGTGCCAGCGGGGAAAAGTGATACTGGTTCTCACTGCCTCCTGGAACTCTTTCAAATGCCACAGACAATTTGGCCCTCTCTGCTTTCCTGCGGACTCCATCCTCAATAGCACCTTTTTACGCTTTCGGCAACCTCAGGAGCAAAAAAGACAAACGTCCAGCTTTTGCTGCCACAGCAAAGGTGCCAGCGGGGAAAAGTAATGCTGGTTCTCACTGCCTCCTGGAACCCTTTCAAATGCCACAGACAATTTGGCCCTCTCTGCTTTCCTGCGGACTCCATCCTCAAAAGCACCTGTTTTCGCTTTCGGCAGCCTCCGGAGCAAAAAAGACAAACGTCCAGCTTTTGCTGCCACAGCAAAGGTGCCAGCGGGGAAAAGTAATGTTGGTTCTCACTGCCTCCTGGAACTCTTTCAAATGCCACAGACAATTTGGCCCTCTCTGCTTTCCTGCGAAATCCATCCTCAAAAGCACCTGTTTTCGCTTTCGGCAGCCTCCGGAGCAAAAAAGACAAACGTCCAGCTTTTGCTGCCACAGCAAAGGTGCCAGCGGGGAAAAGTGATGCTGGTCCTCATTGCCTCCTGGAACCTCTTCAAATGCCATAGACAATTTGGCCCTCTCTGCTTTCCTGCGGACTCCATCCTCAAAAGCACTTTTTTTCGCTTTCGGCAACCTCCGGAGCAAAAAAGACAAACGTCCACCTTTTGCTGCCACAGCAAAGGTGCCAGCGGGGAAAAGTGATGCTGGTCCTCACTGCCTCCTGGAACCCCTTTAAATGCCACAGACAATTTGACCCTCTCTGCTTTCCTGCGGACTCCATCCTCAAAAGCACCTGTTTTCGCTTTCGGCAACCTCCGGAGCAAAAAAGACAAACGTCCAGGTTTTGCTGCCACAGCAAAGGTGCCAGTGGGGAAAAGTAATGCTGGTTCTCATTGCCTCCTGGAACTCTTTCAAATGCCCCAGACAATTTGGCCCTCTCTGCTTTCCTGCGGACTCCATCCTCAAAAGCACCTGTTTTCGCTTTCGGCAGCCTCCGGAGCAAAAAAGACAAACGTCCAGCTTTTGCTGCCACAGCAAAGGTGCCAGCGGGGAAAAGTAATGCTGGTTCTCACTGCCTCCTGGAACCCTTTCAAATGCCACAGACAATTTGGCCCTCTCTGCTTTCCTGCGGACTCCATCCTCAAAAGCACCTGTTTTCGCTTTCGGCAACCTCAGGAGCAAAAAAGACAAACGTCCAGCTTTTGCTGCCACAGCAAAGGTGCCAGCGGGGAAAAGTGATGCTACTCCGCATTGCCTCCTGGAACCTCTTCAAATGCCCCAGAAAATTTGGCCCTCTCTGCTTTCCTGCGGACTCCATCCTCAAAAGCACCTGTTTTCGCTTTCGGCAACCTCCGGAGCAAAAAAGACAAACGTCCAGCTTTTGCTGCCACAGCAAAGGTGCCAGCGGGGAAAAGTAATGCTGGTTCTCACTGCCTCCTGGAACCCTTTCAAATGCCCCAGACAATTTGGCCCTCTCTGCTTTCCTGCGGACTCTATCCTCAAAAGCACCTGTTTTCGCTTTCGGCAGCCTCCGGAGCAAAAAAGACAAACGTCCAGCTTTTGCTGCCACAGCAAAGGTGCCAGTGGAGAAAAGTAATGCTGGTTCTCACTGCCTCCTGGAACTCTTTCAAATGCCACAGAAAACTTGGCCCTCTCTGCTTTGCTGCGGACTATCTCCTCAAAAGCACCTTTTTTCAATTTCGGCGCCCTCCGGTGGTAAAAAGACAAACGTCCAGCTTTTGCTGCCACAGCAAAGGTGCCAGCGGGGAAAAGTAATGCTGGTTCTCACTGCCTCCTGGAACTCTTTCAAATGCCACAGACAATTTGGCCCTCTCTGCTTTCCTGCGGACTCTATCCTCAAAAGCACCTGTTTTCGCTTTCGGTAACCTCAGGAGCAAAAAAGACAAACGTCCAGCTTTTGCTGCCACAGCAAAGGTGCCAGCAAGGAAAAGTAATGCTGGTTCTCACTGCCTCCTGGAACCCTTTCAAATGCCACAGACAATTTGGCCCTCTCTGCTTTCCTGTGGACTCCATCCTCAAAAGCACCTGTTTTCGCTTTCGGCAGCCTCCGGAGCAAAAAAGACAAACGCCCAGCTTTTGCTGCCACAGCAAAGGTGCCAGCGGGGAAAAGTAATGCTGGTTCTCACTGCCTCCTGGAACTCTTTCAAATGCCACAGACAATTTGGCCCTCTCTGCTTTCCTGCGAACTCCATCCTCAAAAGCTCCTGTTTTCGCTTTCGGCAGCCTCCGGAGCAAAAAAGACAAACGTCCAGCTTTTGCTGCCACAGCAAAGGTGCCAGCGGGGAAAAGTAATGCTGGTTCTCACTGCCTCCTGGAACCCTTTCAAATGCCCCAGACAATTTGGCCCTCCCTGCTTTCCTGCGGACTCCATCCTCAAAAGCACCTTTTTTCACTTTCGGCGCCCTCCGGTGGTAAAAAGACAAACGTCCAGCTTTTGCTGCCACAGCAAAGGTGCCAGCGGGGAAAAGTGATACTGGTTCTCACTGCCTCCTGGAACTCTTTCAAATGCCACAGACAATTTGGCCCTCTCTGCTTTCCTGCGGACTCCATCCTCAATAGCACCTTTTTACGCTTTCGGCAACCTCAGGAGCAAAAAAGACAAACGTCCAGCTTTTGCTGCCACAGCAAAGGTGCCAGCGGGGAAAAGTAATGCTGGTTCTCACTGCCTCCTGGAACCCTTTCAAATGCCACAGACAATTTGGCCCTCTCTGCTTTCCTGCGGACTCCATCCTCAAAAGCACCTGTTTTCGCTTTCGGCAGCCTCCGGAGCAAAAAAGACAAACGTCCAGCTTTTGCTGCCACAGCAAAGGTGCCAGCGGGGAAAAGTAATGTTGGTTCTCACTGCCTCCTGGAACTCTTTCAAATGCCACAGACAATTTGGCCCTCTCTGCTTTCCTGCGAAATCCATCCTCAAAAGCACCTGTTTTCGCTTTCGGCAGCCTCCGGAGCAAAAAAGACAAACGTCCAGCTTTTGCTGCCACAGCAAAGGTGCCAGCGGGGAAAAGTGATGCTGGTCCTCATTGCCTCCTGGAACCTCTTCAAATGCCATAGACAATTTGGCCCTCTCTGCTTTCCTGCGGACTCCATCCTCAAAAGCACTTTTTTTCGCTTTCGGCAACCTCCGGAGCAAAAAAGACAAACGTCCACCTTTTGCTGCCACAGCAAAGGTGCCAGCGGGGAAAAGTGATGCTGGTCCTCACTGCCTCCTGGAACCCCTTTAAATGCCACAGACAATTTGACCCTCTCTGCTTTCCTGCGGACTCCATCCTCAAAAGCACCTGTTTTCGCTTTTGGCAACCTCCGGAGCAAAAAAGACAAACGTCCAGGTTTTGCTGCCACAGCAAAGGTGCCAGTGGGGAAAAGTAATGCTGGTTCTCATTGCCTCCTGGAACTCTTTCAAATGCCCCAGACAATTTGGCCCTCTCTGCTTTCCTGCGGACTCCATCCTCAAAAGCACCTGTTTTCGCTTTCGGCAGCCTCCGGAGCAAAAAAGACAAACGTCCAGCTTTTGCTGCCACAGCAAAGGTGCCAGCGGGGAAAAGTAATGCTGGTTCTCACTGCCTCCTGGAACCCTTTCAAATGCCACAGACAATTTGGCCCTCTCTGCTTTCCTGCGGACTCCATCCTCAAAAGCACCTGTTTTCGCTTTCGGCAACCTCAGGAGCAAAAAAGACAAACGTCCAGCTTTTGCTGCCACAGCAAAGGTGCCAGCGGGGAAAAGTGATGCTACTCCGCATTGCCTCCTGGAACCTCTTCAAATGCCCCAGAAAATTTGGCCCTCTCTGCTTTCCTGCGGACTCCATCCTCAAAAGCACCTGTTTTCGCTTTCGGCAACCTCCGGAGCAAAAAAGACAAACGTCCAGCTTTTGCTGCCACAGCAAAGGTGCCAGCGGGGAAAAGTAATGCTGGTTCTCACTGCCTCCTGGAACCCTTTCAAATGCCCCAGACAATTTGGCCCTCTCTGCTTTCCTGCGGACTCTATCCTCAAAAGCACCTGTTTTCGCTTTCGGCAACCTCCGGAGCAAAAAAGACAAACGTCCAGTTTTTGCTGCCACAACAAAGGTGCCAGCGGGGAAAAGTGATTCTGGTCCTCATTGCCTCCTGGAACCTCTTCAAATGCCACAGACAATTTGGCCCTCTCTGCTTTCCTGCGGACTCCATCCTCAAAAGCACCTGTTTTCGCTTTCGGCAACCTCCGGAGCAAAAAAGACAAACGTCCAGCTTTTGCTGCCACAGCAAAGGTGCCAGCGGGGAAAAGTAATGCTGGTTCTCACTGCCTCCTGGAACCCTTTCAAATGCCCCAGACAATTTGGCCCTCTCTGCTTTCCTGCGGACTCCATCCTCAGAAGCACCTGTTTTCGCTTTCGGCAACCTCCGGAGCAAGAAAGACAAACGTCCAGCTTTTGCTGCCACAGCAAAGGTGCCAGCGGGGAAAAGTGATGCTGGTCCTCATTGCCTCCTGGAACCCTTTCAAATGCCACAGACAATTTGGCCCTCTCTGCTTTCCTGCGGACTCCATCCTCAAAAGCACCTGTTTTCGCTTTCGGCAACCTCCGGAGCAAAAAAGACAAACGTCCAGCTTTTGCTGCCACAGCAAAAGTGCCAGCGGGGAAAAGTGATGCTGGTTCTCACTGCCTCCTGGAACCCCTTCAAATGCCACAGACAATTTGGCCCTCTCTGCTTTCCTGCGGACTCCATCCTCAAAAGCACCTGTTTTCGCTTTCGGCGCCCTCCGGTGATAAAAAGACAAACGTCCAGCTTTTGCTGCCACAGCAAAGGTGCCAGCGGGGAAAAGTAATGCTGGTTCTCACTGCCTCCTGGAACCCTTTCAAATGCCCCAGACAATTTGGCCCTCTCTGCTTTCCTGCGGACTCCATCCTCAAAAGCACCTGTTTTCGCTTTCGGCAGCCTCCGGAGCAAAAAAGACAAACGTCCAGCTTTTGCTGCCACAGCAAAGGTGCCAGCGGAGAAAAGTAATGCTGGTTCTCACTGCCTCCTGGAACTCTTTCAAATGCCACAGACAATTTGGCACTCTCTGCTTTCCTGCGGACTCCATCCTCAAAAGCACCTGTTTTCGCTTTCGGCAGCCTCCGGAGCAAAAAAGACAAACGTCCAGCTTTTGCTGCCACAGCAAAGGTGCCAGCGGGGAAATGTGATGCTGGTCCTCACTGCCTCCTGGAACCCCTTCAAATGCCCCAGACAATTTGGCCCTCTCTGCTTTCCTGCGGACTCCATCCTCAAAAGCACCTGTTTTCGCTTTCGGCAGCCTACGGAGCAAAAAAGACAAACGTCCAGCTTTTCCTGCCACAGCAAAGGTGCCAGCGGGGAAAAGTGATGCTGGTCCTCATTGCCTCCTGGAACCTCTTCAAATGCCATAGACAATTTGGCCCTCTCTGCTTTCCTGCGGACTCCATCCTCAAAAGCACCTTTTTTCACTTTCGGCGCCCTCCGGTGGTAAAAAGACAAACGTCCAGCTTTTGCTGCCACAGCAAAGGTGCCAGCGGGGAAAAGTGATACTGGTTCTCACTGCCTCCTGGAACTCTTTCAAATGCCACAGACAATTTGGCCCTCTCTGCTTTCCTGCGGACTCCATCCTCAAAAGCACCTGTTTTCGCTTTCGGCAGCCTACGGAGCAAAAAAGACAAACGTCCAGCTTTTCCTGCCACAGCAAAGGTGCCAGCGGGGAAAAGTGATGCTGGTTCTCACTGCCTCCTGGAACCCTTTCAAATGCCACAGACAATTTGGCCCTCTCTGCTTTCCTGTGGACTCCATCCTCAAAAGCACCTGTTTTCGCTTTCGGCAGCCTCCGGAGCAAAAAAGACAAACGCCCAGCTTTTGCTGCCACAGCAAAGGTGCCAGCGGGGAAAAGTAATGCTGGTTCTCACTGCCTCCTGGAACTCTTTCAAATGCCACAGACAATTTGGCCCTCTCTGCTTTCCTGCGAACTCCATCCTCAAAAGCTCCTGTTTTCGCTTTCGGCAGCCTCCGGAGCAAAAAAGACAAACGTCCAGCTTTTGCTGCCACAGCAAAGGTGCCAGCGGGGAAAAGTAATGCTGGTTCTCACTGCCTCCTGGAACCCTTTCAAATGCCCCAGACAATTTGGCCCTCCCTGCTTTCCTGCGGACTCCATCCTCAAAAGCACCTTTTTTCACTTTCGGCGCCCTCCGGTGGTAAAAAGACAAACGTCCAGCTTTTGCTGCCACAGCAAAGGTGCCAGCGGGGAAAAGTGATACTGGTTCTCACTGCCTCCTGGAACTCTTTCAAATGCCACAGACAATTTGGCCCTCTCTGCTTTCCTGCGGACTCCATCCTCAATAGCACCTTTTTACGCTTTCGGCAACCTCAGGAGCAAAAAAGACAAACGTCCAGCTTTTGCTGCCACAGCAAAGGTGCCAGCGGGGAAAAGTAATGCTGGTTCTCACTGCCTCCTGGAACCCTTTCAAATGCCACAGACAATTTGGCCCTCTCTGCTTTCCTGCGGACTCCATCCTCAAAAGCACCTGTTTTCGCTTTCGGCAGCCTCCGGAGCAAAAAAGACAAACGTCCAGCTTTTGCTGCCACAGCAAAGGTGCCAGCGGGGAAAAGTAATGTTGGTTCTCACTGCCTCCTGGAACTCTTTCAAATGCCACAGACAATTTGGCCCTCTCTGCTTTCCTGCGAAATCCATCCTCAAAAGCACCTGTTTTCGCTTTCGGCAGCCTCCGGAGCAAAAAAGACAAACGTCCAGCTTTTGCTGCCACAGCAAAGGTGCCAGCGGGGAAAAGTGATGCTGGTCCTCATTGCCTCCTGGAACCTCTTCAAATGCCATAGACAATTTGGCCCTCTCTGCTTTCCTGCGGACTCCATCCTCAAAAGCACTTTTTTTCGCTTTCGGCAACCTCCGGAGCAAAAAAGACAAACGTCCACCTTTTGCTGCCACAGCAAAGGTGCCAGCGGGGAAAAGTGATGCTGGTCCTCACTGCCTCCTGGAACCCCTTTAAATGCCACAGACAATTTGACCCTCTCTGCTTTCCTGCGGACTCCATCCTCAAAAGCACCTGTTTTCGCTTTTGGCAACCTCAGGAGCAAAAAAGACAAACGTCCAGGTTTTGCTGCCACAGCAAAGGTGCCAGTGGGGAAAAGTAATGCTGGTTCTCATTGCCTCCTGGAACTCTTTCAAATGCCCCAGACAATTTGGCCCTCTCTGCTTTCCTGCGGACTCCATCCTCAAAAGCACCTGTTTTCGCTTTCGGCAGCCTCCGGAGCAAAAAAGACAAACGTCCAGCTTTTGCTGCCACAGCAAAGGTGCCAGCGGGGAAAAGTAATGCTGGTTCTCACTGCCTCCTGGAACCCTTTCAAATGCCACAGACAATTTGGCCCTCTCTGCTTTCCTGCGGACTCCATCCTCAAAAGCACCTGTTTTCGCTTTCGGCAACCTCAGGAGCAAAAAAGACAAACGTCCAGCTTTTGCTGCCACAGCAAAGGTGCCAGCGGGGAAAAGTGATGCTACTCCGCATTGCCTCCTGGAACCTCTTCAAATGCCCCAGAAAATTTGGCCCTCTCTGCTTTCCTGCGGACTCCATCCTCAAAAGCACCTGTTTTCGCTTTCGGCAACCTCCGGAGCAAAAAAGACAAACGTCCAGCTTTTGCTGCCACAGCAAAGGTGCCAGCGGGGAAAAGTAATGCTGGTTCTCACTGCCTCCTGGAACCCTTTCAAATGCCCCAGACAATTTGGCCCTCTCTGCTTTCCTGCGGACTCTATCCTCAAAAGCACCTGTTTTCGCTTTCGGCAACCTCCGGAGCAAAAAAGACAAACGTCCAGTTTTTGCTGCCACAACAAAGGTGCCAGCGGGGAAAAGTGATTCTGGTCCTCATTGCCTCCTGGAACCTCTTCAAATGCCACAGACAATTTGGCCCTCTCTGCTTTCCTGCGGACTCCATCCTCAAAAGCACCTGTTTTCGCTTTCGGCAACCTCCGGAGCAAAAAAGACAAACGTCCAGCTTTTGCTGCCACAGCAAAGGTGCCAGCGGGGAAAAGTAATGCTGGTTCTCACTGCCTCCTGGAACCCTTTCAAATGCCCCAGACAATTTGGCCCTCTCTGCTTTCCTGCGGACTCCATCCTCAGAAGCACCTGTTTTCGCTTTCGGCAACCTCCGGAGCAAGAAAGACAAACGTCCAGCTTTTGCTGCCACAGCAAAGGTGCCAGCGGGGAAAAGTGATGCTGGTCCTCATTGCCTCCTGGAACCCTTTCAAATGCGACAGACAATTTGGCCCTCTCTGCTTTCCTGCGGACTCCATCCTCAAAAGCACCTGTTTTCGCTTTCGGCAACCTCCGGAGCAAAAAAGACAAACGTCCAGCTTTTGCTGCCACAGCAAAAGTGCCAGCGGGGAAAAGTGATGCTGGTTCTCACTGCCTCCTGGAACCCCTTCAAATGCCACAGACAATTTGGCCCTCTCTGCTTTCCTGCGGACTCCATCCTCAAAAGCACCTGTTTTCGCTTTCGGCGCCCTCCGGTGGTAAAAAGACAAACGTCCAGCTTTTGCTGCCACAGCAAAGGTGCCAGCGGGGAAAAGTAATGCTGGTTCTCACTGCCTCCTGGAACCCTTTCAAATGCCCCAGACAATTTGGCCCTCTCTGCTTTCCTGCGGACTCCATCCTCAAAAGCACCTGTTTTCGCTTTCGGCAGCCTCCGGAGCAAAAAAGACAAACGTCCAGCTTTTGCTGCCACAGCAAAGGTGCCAGCGGAGAAAAGTAATGCTGGTTCTCACTGCCTCCTGGAACTCTTTCAAATGCCACAGACAATTTGGCACTCTCTGCTTTCCTGCGGACTCCATCCTCAAAAGCACCTGTTTTCGCTTTCGGCAGCCTCCGGAGCAAAAAAGACAAACGTCCAGCTTTTGCTGCCACAGCAAAGGTGCCAGCGGGGAAATGTGATGCTGGTCCTCACTGCCTCCTGGAACCCCTTCAAATGCCCCAGACAATTTGGCCCTCTCTGCTTTCCTGCGGACTCCATCCTCAAAAGCACCTGTTTTCGCTTTCGGCAGCCTACGGAGCAAAAAAGACAAACGTCCAGCTTTTCCTGCCACAGCAAAGGTGCCAGCGGGGAAAAGTGATGCTGGTCCTCACTGCCTCCTGGAACCCCTTCAAATGCCCCAGACAATTTGGCCCTCTCTGCTTTCCTGCGGACTCCATCCTCAAAAGCACCTGTTTTCACTTTCGGCAGCCTCCGGAGCAAAAAAGACAAACGTCCAGCTTTTGCTGCCACAGCAAAGGTGCCAGCGGGGAAAAGTGATGCTGGTCCTCACTGCCTCCTGGAACCCCTTCAAATGCCAGAGACAATTTGGCCCTCTCTGCTTTCCTGCGGACTCCATCCTCAAAAGCACCTGTTTTCGCTTTCGGCAACCTCCGGAGCAAAAAAGACAAACGTCCAGCTTTTGCTGCCACAGCAAAGGTGCCAGCGGGGAAAAGTAATGCTGGTTCTCACTGCCTCCTGGAACCCTTTCAAATGCCACAGACAATTTGGCCCTCTCTGCTTTCCTGCGGACTGCATCCTCAATAGCACCTTTTTTCGCTTTCGGCCACCCCCGGAGCAAAAAAGACAAACGTCCAGCTTTTGCTGCCACAGCAAAGGTGCCAGCGGGGAAAAGTAATGCTGGTTCTCACTGTCTCCTGGAACTTCTTCAAATGCCCCAGACAATTTGGCCCTCTCTGCTTTCCTGCGGACTCCATCCTCAAAAGCATTTTTTTTCGCTTTCGGCAACCTCCGGAGCAAAAAAGACAAACGTCCAGCTTTTGCTGCCACAGCAAAGGTGCCAGCGGGGAAAAGTGATGCTGGTCCTCACTGCCTCCTGCAACCCCTTCAAATGCCCCAGACAATTTGGCCCTCTCTGCTTTCCTGCGGACTCCATCCTCAAAAGCACCTGTTTTCTCTTTCGGCAGCCTCCGGAGCAAAAAAGACAAACGTCCAGCTTTTGCTGCCACAGCAAAGGTGCCAGCGGGGAAAAGTAATGCTGGTTCTCACTGCCTCCTGGAACCCTTTCAAATGCAACAGACAATTTGGCCCTCTCTGCTTTCCTGCGGACTCCATCCTCAAAAGCACCTGTTTTCGCTTTCGGAAGCCTCCGGTGGTAAAAAGAAAAACGTCCAGCTTTTGCTGCCACAGCAAAGGTGCCAGCGGGGAAAAGTGATGCTGGTCGTCATGCCTCCTGGAACCTCTTCAAATGCCATAGACAATTTGGCCCTCTCTGCTTTCCTGCGGACTCCATCCTCAAAAGCACTTTTTTTCGCTTTCGGCAGCCTCCGGAGCAAAAAAGACAAACGTCCAGCTTTTGCTGCCACAGCAAAAATGCAAGCGGGGAAAAGTAATGCTGGTTCTCACTGCCTCCTGGAACTCTTTCAAATGCCCCAGACAATTTGGCCCTCTCTGCTTTCCTGCGGACTCCATCCGGAAAAGTACCTGTTTTCGCTTTCGGCAACCTCCGGAGCAAAAAAGACAAACGTCCAGCTTTTGCTGCCACAGCAAAGGTGCCAGCGGGGAAAAGTAATGCTGGTCCTCACTGCCTCCTGGAACCTCTTCAAATGCCCCAGACAATTTGGCCCACTCTGCTTTCCTGCGGACTCCATCCTCAAAAGCACCTGTTTTCGCTTTCGGCGCCCTCCGGAGCAAAAAAGACAAACGTCCAGCTTTTGCTGCCACAGCAAAAGTGCCAGCGGGGAAAAGTAATGCTGGTTCTCACTGCCTCATGGAACCCTTTCAAATGCCCCAGACAATTTGGCCCTCTCTGCTTTTCTGCGGACTCCATCCTCAAAAGCACCTGTTTTCGCTTTCGGCAGCCTCCGGAGCAAAAAAGACAAACGTCCAGCTTTTGCTGCCACAGCAAAGGTGCCAGTGGAGAAAAGTAATGCTGGTTCTCACTGCCTCCTGGAACTATTTCAAATGCCACAGAAAACTTGGCCCTCTCTGCTTTGCTGCGGACTCTCTCCTCAAAAGCATTTTTTTCAATTTCGGCAGCCTCCGGAGCAAAAAAGACAAACGCCCAGCTTTTGCTGCCACAGCAAAGGTGCCAGCGGGGAAAAATAATGCTGGTTCTCACTGCCTCATGGAACTCTTTCAAATGCCACAGACAATTTGGCCCTCTCTGCTTTCCTGCGAACTCCATCCTCAAAAGCACCTGTTTTCGCTTTCGGCAGCCTCCGGACCAAAAAAGACAAACGTCCAGCTTTTGCTGCCACAGCAAAGGTGCCAGCGGAGAAAAGTAATGCTGGTTCTCACTGCCTCCTGGAACCCTTTCAAATGCCCCAGACAATTTGGCCCTCCCTGCTTTCCTGCGGACTCCATCCTCAAAAGCACCTTTTTTCACTTTCGGCGCCCTCCGGTGGTAAAAAGACAAACGTCCAGCTTTTGCTGCCACAGCAAAGGTGCCAGCGGGGAAAAGTGATACTGGTTCTCACTGCCTCCTGGAACTCTTTCAAATGCCACAGACAATTTGGCCCTCTCTGCTTTCCTGCGGACTCCATCCTCAATAGCACCTTTTTACGCTTTCGGCAACCTCCGGAGCAAAAAAGACAAACGTCCAGCTTTTGCTGCCACAGCAAAGGTGCCAGCGGGGAAAAGTAATGCTGGTTCTCACTGCCTCCTGGAACCCTTTCAAATGCCACAGACAATTTGGCCCTCTCTGCTTTCCTGCGGACTCCATCCTCAATAGCACCTTTTTACGCTTTCGGCAACCTCCGGAGCAAAAAAGACAAACGTCCAGCTTTTGCTGCCACAGCAAAGGTGCCAGCGGGGAAATGTGATGCTGGTCCTCACTGCCTCCTGGAACCCCTTCAAATGCCCCAGACAATTTGGCCCTCTCTGCTTTCCTGCGGACTCCATCCTCAAAAGCACCTGTTTTCGCTTTCGGCAGCCTCCGGAGCAAAAAAGACAAACGTCCAGCTTTTCCTGCCACAGCAAAGGTGCCAGCGGGGAAAAGTGATGCTGGTCCTCACTGCCTCCTGGAACCCCTTCAAATGCCCCAGACAATTTGGCCCTCTCTGCTTTCCTGCGGACTCCATCCTCAAAAGCACCTGTTTTCACTTTCGGCAGCCTCCGGAGCAAAAAAGACAAACGTCCAGCTTTTGCTGCCACAGCAAAGGTGCCAGCGGGGAAAAGTGATGCTGGTCCTCACTGCCTCCTGGAACCCCTTCAAATGCCAGAGACAATTTGGCCCTCTCTGCTTTCCTGCGGACTCCATCCTCAAAAGCACCTGTTTTCGCTTTCGGCAACCTCCGGAGCAAAAAAGACAAACGTCCAGCTTTTGCTGCCACAGCAAAGGTGCCAGCGGGGAAAAGTAATGCTGGTTCTCACTGCCTCCTGGAACCCTTTCAAATGCCACAGACAATTTGGCCCTCTCTGCTTTCCTGCGGACTCCATCCTCAATAGCACCTTTTTTCGCTTTCGGCCACCCCCGGAGCAAAAAAGACAAACGTCCAGCTTTTGCTGCCACAGCAAAGGTGCCAGCGGGGAAAAGTAATGCTGGTTCTCACTGTCTCCTGGAACTTCTTCAAATGCCCCAGACAATTTGGCCCTCTCTGCTTTCCTGCGGACTCCATCCTCAAAAGCATTTTTTTTCGCTTTCGGCAACCTCCGGAGCAAAAAAGACAAACGTCCAGCTTTTGCTGCCACAGCAAAGGTGCCAGCGGGGAAAAGTGATGCTGGTCCTCTCTGCCTCCTGCAACCCCTTCAAATGCCCCAGACAATTTGGCCCTCTCTGCTTTCCTGCGGACTCCATCCTCAAAAGCACCTGTTTTCTCTTTCGGCAGCCTCCGGAGCAAAAAAGACAAACGTCCAGCTTTTGCTGCCACAGCAAAGGTGCCAGCGGGGAAAAGTAATGCTGGTTCTCACTGCCTCCTGGAACCCTTTCAAATGCAACAGACAATTTGGCCCTCTCTGCTTTCCTGCGGACTCCATCCTCAAAAGCACCTGTTTTCGCTTTCGGCAGCCTCCGGTGGTAAAAAGAAAAACGTCCAGCTTTTGCTGCCACAGCAAAGGTGCCAGCGGGGAAAAGTGATGCTGGTCGTCATGCCTCCTGGAACCTCTTCAAATGCCATAGACAATTTGGCCCTCTCTGCTTTCCTGCGGACTCCATCCTCAAAAGCACTTTTTTTGGCTTTCGGCAGCCTCCGGAGCAAAAAAGACAAACGTCCAGCTTTTGCTGCCACAGCAAAAATGCCAGCGGGGAAAAGTAATGCTGGTTCTCACTGCCTCCTGGAACTCTTTCAAATGCCCCAGACAATTTGGCCCTCTCTGCTTTCCTGCGGACTCCATACGGAAAAGTACCTGTTTTCGCTTTCGGCAACCTCCGGAGCAAAAAAGACAAACGTCCAGCTTTTGCTGCCACAGCAAAGGTGCCAGCGGGGAAAAGTAATGCTGGTCCTCACTGCCTCCTGGAACCTCTTCAAATGCCCCAGACAATTTGGCCCACTCTGCTTTCCTGCGGACTCCATCCTCAAAAGCACCTGTTTTCGCTTTCGGCGCCCTCCGGAGCAAAAAAGACAAACGTCCAGCTTTTGCTGCCACAGCAAAAGTGCCAGCTAGGAAAAGTAATGCTGGTTCTCACTGCCTCATGGAACCCTTTCAAATGCCCCAGACAATTTGGCCCTCTCTGCTTTTCTGTGGACTCCATCCTCAAAAGCACCTGTTTTCGCTTTCGGCAGCCTCCGGAGCAAAAAAGACAAACGTCCAGCTTTTGCTGCCACAGCAAAGGTGCCAGCGGGGAAAAGTAATGCTGGTTCTCACTGCCTCCTGGAACTCTTTCAAATGCCACAGACAATTTGGCCCTCTCTGCTTTCCTGCGAACTCCATCCTCAAAAGCACCTGTTTTCGCTTTCGGCAGCCTCCGGAGCAAAAAAGACAAACGTCCAGCTTTTGCTGCCACAGCAAAGGTGCCAGTGGAGAAAAGTAATGCTGGTTCTCACTGCCTCCTGGAACTATTTCAAATGCCACAGAAAACTTGGCCCTCTCTGCTTTGCTGCGGACTCTCTCCTCAAAAGCATTTTTTTCAATTTCGGCGCCCTCCGGTGGTAAAAAGACAAACGTCCAGCTTTTGCTGCCACAGCAAAGGTGCCAGCGGGGAAAAGTAATGCTGGTTCTCACTGCCTCCTGGAACTCTTTCAAATGCCACAGACAATTTGGCCCTCTCTGCTTTCCTGCGGACTCTATCCTCAAAAGCACCTTTTTTCGCTTTCGGCAGCCTCCGGAGCAAAAAAGACAAACGTCCAGCTTTCGCTGCCACAGCAAAGGTGCCAGCAAGGAAAAGTAATGCTGGTTCTCACTGCCTCCTGGAACCCTTTCAAATGCCACAGACAATTTGGCCCTCTCTGCTTTCCTGCGGACTCCATCCTCAAAAGCACCTGTTTTCGCTTTCGGCAGCCTCAGGAGCAAAAAAGACAAACGCCCAGCTTTTGCTGCCACAGCAAAGGTGCCAGCGGGGAAAAATAATGCTGGTTCTCACTGCCTCATGGAACTCTTTCAAATGCCACAGACAATTTGGCCCTCTCTGCTTTCCTGCGAACTCCATCCTCAAAAGCACCTGTTTTCGCTTTCGGCAGCCTCCGGACCAAAAAAGACAAACGTCCAGCTTTTGCTGCCACAGCAAAGGTGCCAGCGGAGAAAAGTAATGCTGGTTCTCACTGCCTCCTGGAACCCTTTCAAATGCCCCAGACAATTTGGCCCTCCCTGCTTTCCTGCCGACTCCATCCTCAAAAGCACCTTTTTTCACTTTCGGCGCCCTCCGGTGGTAAAAAGACAAACGTCCAGCTTTTGCTGCCACAGCAAAGGTGCCAGCGGGGAAAAGTGATACTGGTTCTCACTGCCTCCTGGAACTCTTTCAAATGCCACAGACAATTTGGCCCTCTCTGCTTTCCTGCGGACTCCATCCTCAATAGCACCTTTTTACGCTTTCGGCAACCTCCGGAGCAAAAAAGACAAACGTCCAGCTTTTGCTGCCACAGCAAAGGTGCCAGCGGGGAAAAGTAATGCTGGTTCTCACTGCCTCCTGGAACCCTTTCAAATGCCACAGACAATTTGGCCCTCTCTGCTTTCCTGCGGACTCCATCCTCAAAAGCACCTGTTTTCGCTTTCAGCAGCCTCCGGTGGTAAAAAGACAAACGTCCAGCTTTTGCTGCCACAGCAAAGGTGCCAGCGGGGAAAAGTGATGCTGGTCCTCATTGCCTCCTGGAACCTCTTCAAATGCCATAGACAATTTGGCCCTCTCTGCTTTCCTGCCGACTCCATCCTCAAAAGCACTTTTTTTCGCTTTCGGCAACCTCCGGAGCAAAAAAGACAAACGTCCAGCTTTTGCTGCCACAGCAAAGGTGCCAGCGGGGAAAAGTGATGCTGGTCCTCACTGCCTCCTGGAACCCCTTTAAATGCCACAGACAATTTGACCCTCTCTGCTTTCCTGCGGACTCCATCCTCAAAAGCACCTGTTTTCGCTTTTGGCAACCTCAGGAGCAAAAAAGACAAACGTCCAGGTTTTGCTGCCACAGCAAAGGTGCCAGTGGGGAAAAGTAATGCTGGTTCTCATTGCCTCCTGGAACTCTTTCAAATGCCCCAGACAATTTGGCCCTCTCTGCTTTCCTGCGGACTCCATCCTCAAAAGCACCTGTTTTCGCTTTCGGCAGCCTCCGGAGCAAAAAAGACAAACGTCCAGCTTTTGCTGCCACAGCAAAGGTGCCAGCGGGGAAAAGTAATGCTGGTTCTCACTGCCTCCTGGAACCCTTTCAAATGCCACAGACAATTTGGCCCTCTCTGCTTTCCTGCGGACTCCATCCTCAAAAGCACCTGTTTTCGCTTTCGGCAGCCTCCGGAGCAAAAAAGACAAACGCCCAGCTTTTGCTGCCACAGCAAAGGTGCCAGCGGGGAAAAGTGATGCTACTCCGCATTGCCTCCTGGAACCCCTTCAAATGCCCCAGACAATTTGGCCCTCTCTGCTTTCCTGCGGACTCCATCCTCAAAAGCACCTGTTTTCTCTTTCGGCAACCTCCGGAGCAAAAAAGACAAACGTCCAGCTTTTGCTGCCACAGCAAAGGTGCCAGCGGGGAAAAGTGATGCTGGTCCTCACTGCCTCCTGGAACCCCTTCAAATGCCAGAGACAATTTGGCCCTCTCTGCTTTCCTGCGGACTCCATCCTCAAAAGCACCTGTTTTCGCTTTCGGCAACCTCCGGAGCAAAAAAGACAAACGTCCAGCTTTTGCTGCCACAGCAAAGGTGCCAGCGGGGAAAAGTGATGCTGGTCCTCACTGCCTCCTGCAACCCCTTCAAATGCCCCAGACAATTTGGCCCTCTCTGCTTTCCTGCGGACTCCATCCTCAAAAGCACCTGTTTTCGCTTTCGGCAGCCTCCGGAGCAAAAAAGACAAACGTCCAGCTTTTGCTGCCACAGCAAAGGTGCCAGCGGGGAAAAGTAATGCTGGTTCTCACTGCCTCCTGGAACCCTTTCAAATGCAACAGACAATTTGGCCCTCTCTGCTTTCCTGCGGACTCCATCCTCAAAAGCACTTTTTTTCGCTTTCGGCAGCCTCCGGAGCAAAAAAGACAAACGTCCAGCTTTTGCTGCCACAGCAAAAATGCCAGCGGGGAAAAGTAATGCTGGTTCTCACTGCCTCCTGGAACTCTTTCAAATGCCCCAGACAATTTGGCCCTCTCTGCTTTCCTGCGGACTCCATACGGAAAAGTACCTGTTTTCGCTTTCGGCAACCTCCGGAGCAAAAAAGACAAACGTCCAGCTTTTGCTGCCACAGCAAAGGTGCCAGCGGGGAAAAGTAATGCTGGTCCTCACTGCCTCCTGGAACCTCTTCAAATGCCCCAGACAATTTGGCCCTCTCTGCTTTCCTGCGGACTCCATCCTCAAAAGCACCTGTTTTCGCTTTCGGCAGCCTCCGGAGCAAAAAAGACAAACGTCCAGCTTTTGCTGCCACAGCAAAGGTGCCAGCGGGGAAAAGTGATGCTGGTCCTCATTGCCTCCTGGAACCCTTTCAAATGCGACAGACAATTTGGCCCTCTCTGCTTTCCTGCGGACTCCATCCTCAAAAGCACCTGTTTTCGCTTTCGGCAACCTCCGGAGCAAAAAAGACAAACGTCCAGCTTTTGCTGCCACAGCAAAGGTGCCAGCGGGGAAAAGTGATGCTGGTTCTCACTGCCTCCTGGAACCCCTTCAAATGCCACAGACAATTTGGCCCTCTCTGCTTTCCTGCGGACTCCATCCTCAAAAGCACCTGTTTTCGCTTTCGGCGCCCTCCGGTGGTAAAAAGACAAACGTCCAGCTTTTGCTGCCACAGCAAAGGTGCCAGCGGGGAAAAGTAATGCTGGTTCTCACTGCCTCCTGGAACTCTTTCAAATGCCACAGACAATTTGGCCTTCTCTGCTTTCCTGCGGATTCCATCCTCAAAAGCACCTGTTTTCGCTATCGGCAGCCTCCGGAGCAAAAAAGACAAACGTCCAGCTTTTGCTGCCACAGCAAAGGTGCCAGCGGGGAAAAGTAATGCTGGTTCTCACTGCCTCCTGGAACCCTTTCAAATGCCACAGACAATTTGGCCCTCTCTGCTTTCCTGCGGACTCCATCCTCAAAAGCACCTGTTTTCGCTTTCGGCAGCCTCCGGAGCAAAAAAGACAAACGTCCAGCTTTTGCTGCCACAGCAAAGGTGCCAGCGGAGAAAAGTAATGCTGGTTCTCACTGCCTCCTGGAACTCTTTCAAATGCCACAGACAATTTGGCACTCTCTGCTTTCCTGCGGACTCCATCCTCAAAAGCACCTGTTTTCGCTTTCGGCAGCCTCCGGAGCAAAAAAGACAAACGTCCAGCTTTTGCTGCCACAGCAAAGGTGCCAGCGGGGAAATGTGATGCTGGTCCTCACTGCCTCCTGGAACCCCTTCAAATGCCCCAGACAATTTGGCCCTCTCTGCTTTCCTGCGGACTCCATCCTCAAAAGCACCTGTTTTCGCTTTCGGCAGCCTCCGGAGCAAAAAAGACAAACGTCCAGCTTTTGCTGCCACAGCAAAGGTGCCAGCGGGGAAAAGTGATGCTGGTCCTCACTGCCTCCTGGAACCCCTTCAAATGCCCCAGACAATTTGGCCCTCTCTGCTTTCCTGCGGACTCCATCCTCAAAAGCACCTGTTTTCTCTTTCGGCAACCTCCGGAGCAAAAAAGACAAACGTCCAGCTTTTGCTGCCACAGCAAAGGTGCCAGCGGGGAAAAGTGATGCTGGTCCTCACTGCCTCCTGGAACCCCTTCAAATGCCAGAGACAATTTGGCCCTCTCTGCTTTCCTGCGGACTCCATCCTCAAAAGCACCTGTTTTCGCTTTCGGCAACCTCCGGAGCAAAAAAGACAAACGTCCAGCTTTTGCTGCCACAGCAAAGGTGCCAGCGGGGAAAAGTGATGCTGGTCCTCACTGCCTCCTGCAACCCCTTCAAATGCCCCAGACAATTTGGCCCTCTCTGCTTTCCTGCGGACTCCATCCTCAAAAGCACCTGTTTTCGCTTTCGGCAGCCTCCGGAGCAAAAAAGACAAACGTCCAGCTTTTGCTGCCACAGCAAAGGTGCCAGCGGGCAAAAGTAATGCTGGTTCTCACTGCCTCCTGGAACCCTTTCAAATGCAACAGACAATTTGGCCCTCTCTGCTTTCCTGCGGACTCCATCCTCAAAAGCAGCTGTTTTCGCTTTCGGCAGCCTCCGGTGGTAAAAAGAAAAACGTCCAGCTTTTGCTGCAGCAGCAAAGGTGCCAGCGGGGAAAAGTGATGCTGGTCGTCATGCCTCCTGGAACCTCTTCAAATGCCATAGACAATTTGGCCCTCTCTGCTTTCCTGCGGACTCCATCCTCAAAAGCACCTGTTTTCGCTTTCGGAAGCCTCCGGAGCAAAAAAGACAAACGTCCAGCTTTTGCTGCCACAGCAAAGGTGCCAGCGGGGAAAAGTGATGCTAGTCCTCATTGCCTCCTGGAACCCTTTCAAATGCCCCAGACAATTTGGCCCTCTCTGCTTTCCTGCGGACTCCATCCTCAAAAGCACCTTTTTTCGCTTTCGGCAACCTCCGGAGCAAAAAAGACAAACGTCCAGCTTTTGCTGCCACAGCAGAGGTGCCAGCGGAGAAAAGTAATGCTGGTTCTCACTGCCTCCTGGAACCCTTTCAAATGCCACAGACAATTTGGCCCTCTCTGCTTTCCTGCGGACTCCATCCTCAAAAGCACCTGTTTTCGCTTTCGGCAACCTCCGGAGCAAGAAAGACAAACGTCCAGCTTTTGCTGCTACAGCAAAGGTGCCAGCGGGGAAAAGTGATGCTGGTCCTCATTGCCTCCTGGAACCTCTTCAAATGCCCCAGACAATTTGGCCCTCTCTGCTTTCCTGCGGACTCCATCCTCAAAAGCCCCTGTTTTCGCTTTCGGCAACCTCCGGAGCAAAAAAGACAAACGTCCAGGTTTTGCTGCCACAGCAAAGGTGCCAGCGGGGAAAAGTAATGCTGGTCCTCATTGCCTCCTGGAACCTCTTCAAATGCCCCAGACAATTTGGCCCTCTCTGCTTTCCTGCGGACTCCATCCTCAAAAGCACCTGTTTTCGCTTTCGGCAACCTCCGGAGCAAAAAAGACAAACGTCCAGCTTTTGCTGCCACAGCAAAGGTGCCAGCGGAGAAAAGTAATGCTGGTTCTCACTGCCTCCTGGAACCCTTTCAAATGCCACAGACAATTTGGCCCTCTCTGCTTTCCTGCGGACTCCATCCTCAAATACACCTGTTTTCGCTTTTGGCAACCTCAGGAGCAAAAAAGACAAACGTCCAGCTTTTGCTGCCACAGCAAAGGTGCCAGCGGGGAAAAGTAATGCTGGTTCTCACTGCCTCCTGGAACCTCTTCAAATGCCCCAGACAATTTGGCCCTCTCTGCTTTCCTGCGGACTCCATCCTCAAAAGCACCTGTTTTCGCTTTCGGCAACCTCAGGAGCAAAAAAGACAAACGTCCAGCTTTTCCTGCCACAGCAAAGGTGCCAGCGGGGAAAAGTGATGCTGGTCCTAACTGCCTCATGGAACCCCTTCAAATGCCACAGACAATTTGGCCCTCTCTGCTTTCCTGCGGACTCCATCCTCAAAAGCACCTGTTTTCGCTTTCGGCAGCCTCCGGAGCAAAAAAGACAAACGTCCAGCTTTTGCTGCCACAGCAAAGGTGCCAGCGGGGAAAAGTGATACTGGTTCTCACTGCCTCCTGGAACTCTTTCAAATGCCACAGACAATTTGGCCCTCTCTGCTTTCCTGCGGACTCCATCCTCAATAGCACCTTTTTACGCTTTCGGCAACCTCCGGAGCAAAAAAGACAAACGTCCAGCTTTTGCTGCCACAGCAAAGGTGCCAGTGGGGAAAAGTAATGCTGGTTCTCACTGCCTCCTGGAACCCTTTCAAATGCCACAGACAATTTGGCCCTCTCTGCTTTCCTGCGGACTCCATCCTCAATAGCACCTTTTTACGCTTTCGGCAACCTCCGGAGCAAAAAAGACAAACGTCCAGCTTTTGCTGCCACAGCAAAGGTGCCAGCGGGGAAATGTGATGCTGGTCCTCACTGCCTCCTGGAACCCCTTCAAATGCCCCAGACAATTTGGCCCTCTCTGCTTTCCTGCGGACTCCATCCTCAAAAGCACCTTTTTTCGCTTTCGGCCACCCCCGGAGCAAAAAAGACAAACGTCCAGCTTTTGCTGCCACAGCAAAGGTGCCAGCGGGGAAAAGTAATGCTGGTTCTCACTGTCTCCTGGAACTTCTTCAAATGCCCCAGACAATTTGGCCCTCTCTGCTTTCCTGCGGACTCCATCCTCAAAAGCATTTTTTTTCGCTTTCGGCAACCTCCGGAGCAAAAAAGACAAACGTCCAGCTTTTGCTGCCACAGCAAAGGTGCCAGCGGGGAAAAGTGATGCTGGTCCTCACTGCCTCCTGCAACCCCTTCAAATGCCCCAGACAATTTGGCCCTCTCTGCTTTCCTGCGGACTCCATCCTCAAAAGCACCTGTTTTCTCTTTCGGCAGCCTCCGGAGCAAAAAAGACAAACGTCCAGCTTTTGCTGCCACAGCAAAGGTGCCAGCGGGGAAAAGTAATGCTGGTTCTCACTGCCTCCTGGAACCCTTTCAAATGCAACAGACAATTTGGCCCTCTCTGCTTTCCTGCGGACTCCATCCTCAAAAGCACCTGTTTTCGCTTTCGGCAGCCTCCGGTGGTAAAAAGAAAAACGTCCAGCTTTTGCTGCCACAGCAAAGGTGCCAGCGGGGAAAAGTGATGCTGGTCGTCATGCCTCCTGGAACCTCTTCAAATGCCATAGACAATTTGGCCCTCTCTGCTTTCCTGCGGACTCCATCCTCAAAAGCACTTTTTTTCGCTTTCGGCAGCCTCCGGAGCAAAAAAGACAAACGTCCAGCTTTTGCTGCCACAGCAAAAATGCCAGCGGGGAAAAGTAATGCTGGTTCTCACTGCCTCCTGGAACTCTTTCAAATGCCCCAGACAATTTGGCCCTCTCTGCTTTCCTGCGGACTCCATCCGGAAAAGTACCTGTTTTCGCTTTCGGCAACCTCCGGAGCAAAAAAGACAAACGTCCAGCTTTTGCTGCCACAGCAAAAGTGCCAGCTAGGAAAAGTAATGCTGGTTCTCACTGCCTCATGGAACCCTTTCAAATGCCCCAGACAATTTGGCCCTCTCTGCTTTTCTGTGGACTCCATCCTCAAAAGCACCTGTTTTCGCTTTCGGCAGCCTCCGGAGCAAAAAAGACAAACGTCCAGCTTTTGCTGCCACAGCAAATGTGCCAGCGGGGAAAAGTAATGCTGGTTCTCACTGCCTCCTGGAACTCTTTCAAATGCCACAGACAATTTGGCCCTCTCTGCTTTCCTGCGAACTCCATCCTCAAAAGCACCTGTTTTCGCTTTCGGCAGCCTCCGGAGCAAAAAAGACAAACGTCCAGCTTTTGCTGCCACAGCAAAGGTGCCAGTGGAGAAAAGTAATGCTGGTTCTCACTGCCTCCTGGAACTATTTCAAATGCCACAGAAAACTTGGCCCTCTCTGCTTTGCTGCGGACTCTCTCCTCAAAAGCATTTTTTTCAATTTCGGCGCCCTCCGGTGGTAAAAAGACAAACGTCCAGCTTTTGCTGCCACAGCAAAGGTGCCAGCGGGGAAAAGTAATGCTGGTTCTCACTGCCTCCTGGAACTCTTTCAAATGCCACAGACAATTTGGCCCTCTCTGCTTTCCTGCGGACTCTATCCTCAAAAGCACCTTTTTTCGCTTTCGGCAGCCTCCGGAGCAAAAAAGACAAACGTCCAGCTTTTGCTGCCACAGCAAAGGTGCCAGCAAGGAAAAGTAATGCTCGTTCTCACTGCCTCCTGGAACCCTTTCAAATGCCACAGACAATTTGGCCCTCTCTGCTTTCCTGCGGACTCCATCCTCAAAAGCACCTGTTTTCGCTTTCGGCAGCCTCCGGAGCAAAAAAGACAAACGCCCAGCTTTTGCTGCCACAGCAAAGGTGCCAGCGGGGAAAAATAATGCTGGTTCTCACTGCCTCATGGAACTCTTTCAAATGCCACAGACAATTTGGCCCTCTCTGCTTTCCTGCGAACTCCATCCTCAAAAGCACCTGTTTTCGCTTTCGGCAGCCTCCGGACCAAAAAAGACAAACGTCCAGCTTTTGCTGCCACAGCAAAGGTGCCAGCGGAGAAAAGTAATGCTGGTTCTCACTGCCTCCTGGAACCCTTTCAAATGCCCCAGACAATTTGGCCCTCCCTGCTTTCCTGCGGACTCCATCCTCAAAAGCACCTTTTTTCACTTTCGGCGCCCTCCGGTGGTAAAAAGACAAACGTCCAGCTTTTGCTGCCACAGCAAAGGTGCCAGCGGGGAAAAGTGATACTGGTTCTCACTGCCTCCTGGAACTCTTTCAAATGCCACAGACAATTTGGCCCTCTCTGCTTTCCTGCGGACTCCATCCTCAATAGCACCTTTTTACGCTTTCGGCAACCTCCGGAGCAAAAAAGACAAACGTCCAGCTTTTGCTGCCACAGCAAAGGTGCCAGCGGGGAAAAGTAATGCTGGTTCTCACTGCCTCCTGGAACCCTTTCAAATGCCACAGACAATTTGGCCCTCTCTGCTTTCCTGCGGACTCCATCCTCAAAAGCACCTGTTTTCGCTTTCAGCAGCCTCCGGTGGTAAAAAGACAAACGTCCAGCTTTTGCTGCCACAGCAAAGGTGCCAGCGGGGAAAAGTGATGCTGGTCCTCATTGCCTCCTGGAACCTCTTCAAATGCCATAGACAATTTGGCCCTCTCTGCTTTCCTGCGGACTCCATCCTCAAAAGCACTTTTTTTCGCTTTCGGCAACCTCCGGAGCAAAAAAGACAAACGTCCAGCTTTTGCTGCCACAGCAAAGGTGCCAGCGGGGAAAAGTGATGCTGGTCCTCACTGCCTCCTGGAACCCCTTTAAATGCCACAGACAATTTGACCCTCTCTGCTTTCCTGCGGACTCCATCCTCAAAAGCACCTGTTTTCGCTTTTGGCAACCTCAGGAGCAAAAAAGACAAACGTCCAGGTTTTGCTGCCACAGCAAAGGTGCCAGTGGGGAAAAGTAATGCTGGTTCTCATTGCCTCCTGGAACTCTTTCAAATGCCCCAGACAATTTGGCCCTCTCTGCTTTCCTGCGGACTCCATCCTCAAAAGCACCTGTTTTCGCTTTCGGCATCCTCCGGAGCAAAAAAGACAAACGTCCAGCTTTTGCTGCCACAGCAAAGGTGCCAGCGGGGAAAAGTAATGCTGGTTCTCACTGCCTCCTGGAACCCTTTCAAATGCCACAGACAATTTGGCCCTCTCTGCTTTCCTGCGGACTCCATCCTCAAAAGCACCTGTTTTCGCTTTCGGCAACCTCAGGAGCAAAAAAGACAAACGTCCAGCTTTTGCTGCCACAGCAAAGGTGCCAGCGGGGAAAAGTGATGCTACTCCGCATTGCCTCCTGGAACCTCTTCAAATGCCCCAGAAAATTTGGCCCTCTCTGCTTTCCTGCGGACTCCATCCTCAAAAGCACCTGTTTTCGCTTTCGGCAACCTCCGGAGCAAAAAAGACAAACGTCCAGCTTTTGCTGCCACAGCAAAGGTGCCAGCGGGGAAAAGTAATGCTGGTTCTCACTGCCTCCTGGAACCCTTTCAAATGCCACAGACAATTTGGCCCTCTCTGCTTTCCTGCGGACTCTATCCTCAAAAGCACCTGTTTTCGCTTTCGGCAACCTCCGGAGCAAAAAAGACAAACGTCCAGTTTTTGCTGCCACAGCAAAGGTGCCAGCGGGGAAAAGTGATTCTGGTCCTCATTGCCTCCTGGAACCTCTTCAAATGCCACAGACAATTTGGCCCTCTCTGCTTTCCTGCGGACTCCATCCTCAAAAGCACCTGTTTTCGCTTTCGGCAACCTCCGGAGCAAAAAAGACAAACGTCCAGCTTTTGCTGCCACAGCAAAGGTGCCAGCGGGGAAAAGTAATGCTGGTTCTCACTGCCTCCTGGAACTCTTTCAAATGCCACAGACAATTTGGCCCTCTCTGCTTTCCTGCGGACTCTATCCTCAAAAGCACCTTTTTTCGCTTTCGGCAGCCTCCGGAGCAAAAAAGACAAACGTCCAGCTTTTGCTGCCACAGCAAAGGTGCCAGCAAGGAAAAGTAATGCTCGTTCTCACTGCCTCCTGGAACCCTTTCAAATGCCACAGACAATTTGGCCCTCTCTGCTTTCCTGCGGACTCCATCCTCAAAAGCACCTGTTTTCGCTTTCGGCAGCCTCCGGAGCAAAAAAGACAAACGCCCAGCTTTTGCTGCCACAGCAAAGGTGCCAGCGGGGAAAAATAATGCTGGTTCTCACTGCCTCATGGAACTCTTTCAAATGCCACAGACAATTTGGCCCTCTCTGCTTTCCTGCGAACTCCATCCTCAAAAGCACCTGTTTTCGCTTTCGGCAGCCTCCGGACCAAAAAAGACAAACGTCCAGCTTTTGCTGCCACAGCAAAGGTGCCAGCGGAGAAAAGTAATGCTGGTTCTCACTGCCTCCTGGAACCCTTTCAAATGCCCCAGACAATTTGGCCCTCCCTGCTTTCCTGCGGACTCCATCCTCAAAAGCACCTTTTTTCACTTTCGGCGCCCTCCGGTGGTAAAAAGACAAACGTCCAGCTTTTGCTGCCACAGCAAAGGTGCCAGCGGGGAAAAGTGATACTGGTTCTCACTGCCTCCTGGAACTCTTTCAAATGCCACAGACAATTTGGCCCTCTCTGCTTTCCTGCGGACTCCATCCTCAATAGCACCTTTTTACGCTTTCGGCAACCTCCGGAGCAAAAAAGACAAACGTCCAGCTTTTGCTGCCACAGCAAAGGTGCCAGCGGGGAAAAGTAATGCTGGTTCTCACTGCCTCCTGGAACCCTTTCAAATGCCACAGACAATTTGGCCCTCTCTGCTTTCCTGCGGACTCCATCCTCAAAAGCACCTGTTTTCGCTTTCAGCAGCCTCCGGTGGTAAAAAGACAAACGTCCAGCTTTTGCTGCCACAGCAAAGGTGCCAGCGGGGAAAAGTGATGCTGGTCCTCATTGCCTCCTGGAACCTCTTCAAATGCCATAGACAATTTGGCCCTCTCTGCTTTCCTGCGGACTCCATCCTCAAAAGCACTTTTTTTCGCTTTCGGCAACCTCCGGAGCAAAAAAGACAAACGTCCAGCTTTTGCTGCCACAGCAAAGGTGCCAGCGGGGAAAAGTGATGCTGGTCCTCACTGCCTCCTGGAACCCCTTTAAATGCCACAGACAATTTGACCCTCTCTGCTTTCCTGCGGACTCCATCCTCAAAAGCACCTGTTTTCGCTTTTGGCAACCTCAGGAGCAAAAAAGACAAACGTCCAGGTTTTGCTGCCACAGCAAAGGTGCCAGTGGGGAAAAGTAATGCTGGTTCTCATTGCCTCCTGGAACTCTTTCAAATGCCCCAGACAATTTGGCCCTCTCTGCTTTCCTGCGGACTCCATCCTCAAAAGCACCTGTTTTCGCTTTCGGCATCCTCCGGAGCAAAAAAGACAAACGTCCAGCTTTTGCTGCCACAGCAAAGGTGCCAGCGGGGAAAAGTAATGCTGGTTCTCACTGCCTCCTGGAACCCTTTCAAATGCCACAGACAATTTGGCCCTCTCTGCTTTCCTGCGGACTCCATCCTCAAAAGCACCTGTTTTCGCTTTCGGCAACCTCAGGAGCAAAAAAGACAAACGTCCAGCTTTTGCTGCCACAGCAAAGGTGCCAGCGGGGAAAAGTGATGCTACTCCGCATTGCCTCCTGGAACCTCTTCAAATGCCCCAGAAAATTTGGCCCTCTCTGCTTTCCTGCGGACTCCATCCTCAAAAGCACCTGTTTTCGCTTTCGGCAACCTCCGGAGCAAAAAAGACAAACGTCCAGCTTTTGCTGCCACAGCAAAGGTGCCAGCGGGGAAAAGTAATGCTGGTTCTCACTGCCTCCTGGAACCCTTTCAAATGCCACAGACAATTTGGCCCTCTCTGCTTTCCTGCGGACTCTATCCTCAAAAGCACCTGTTTTCGCTTTCGGCAACCTCCGGAGCAAAAAAGACAAACGTCCAGTTTTTGCTGCCACAGCAAAGGTGCCAGCGGGGAAAAGTGATTCTGGTCCTCATTGCCTCCTGGAACCTCTTCAAATGCCACAGACAATTTGGCCCTCTCTGCTTTCCTGCGGACTCCATCCTCAAAAGCACCTGTTTTCGCTTTCGGCAACCTCCGGAGCAAAAAAGACAAACGTCCAGCTTTTGCTGCCACAGCAAAGGTGCCAGCGGGGAAAAGTAATGCTGGTTCTCACTGCCTCCTGGAACCCCTTCAAATGCCACAGACAATTTGGCCCTCTCTGCTTTCCTGCGGACTCCATCCTCAAAAGCACCTGTTTTCGCTTTCTGCGCCCTCCGGTGGTAAAAAGACAAACGTCCAGCTTTTGCTGCCACAGCAAAGGTGCCAGCGGGGAAAAGTAATGCTGGTTCTCACTGCCTCCTGGAACTCTTTCAAATGCCACAGACAATTTGGCCCTCTCTGCTTTCCTGCGGATTCCATCCTCAAAAGCACCTGTTTTCGCTATCGGCAGCCTCCGGAGCAAAAAAGACAAACGTCCAGCTTTTGCTGCCACAGCAAAGGTGCCAGCGGGGAAAAGTAATGCTGGTTCTCACTGCCTCCTGGAACCCTTTCAAATGCCACAGACAATTTGGCCCTCTCTGCTTTCCTGCGGACTCCATCCTCAAAAGCACCTGTTTTCGCTTTCGGCAGCCTCCGGAGCAAAAAAGACAAACGTCCAGCTTTTGCTGCCACAGCAAAGGTGCCAGCGGAGAAAAGTAATGCTGGTTCTCACTGCCTCCTGGAACTCTTTCAAATGCCACAGACAATTTGGCACTCTCTGCTTTCCTGCGGACTCCATCCTCAAAAGCACCTGTTTTCGCTTTCGGCAGCCTCCGGAGCAAAAAAGACAAACGTCCAGCTTTTGCTGCCACAGCAAAGGTGCCAGCGGGGAAATGTGATGCTGGTCCTCACTGCCTCCTGGAACCCCTTCAAATGCCCCAGACAATTTGGCCCTCTCTGCTTTCCTGCGGACTCCATCCTCAAAAGCACCTGTTTTCGCTTTCGGCAGCCTCCGGAGCAAAAAAGACAAACGTCCAGCTTTTCCTGCCACAGCAAAGGTGCCAGCGGGGAAAAGTGATGCTGGTCCTCACTGCCTCCTGGAACCCCTTCAAATGCCCCAGACAATTTGGCCCTCTCTGCTTTCCTGCGGACTCCATCCTCAAAAGCACCTGTTTTCTCTTTCGGCAACCTCCGGAGCAAAAAAGACAAACGTCCAGCTTTTGCTGCCACAGCAAAGGTGCCAGCGGGGAAAAGTGATGCTGGTCCTCACTGCCTCCTGGAACCCCTTCAAATGCCAGAGACAATTTGGCCCTCTCTGCTTTCCTGCGGACTCCATCCTCAAAAGCACCTGTTTTCGCTTTCGGCAACCTCCGGAGCAAAAAAGACAAACGTCCAGCTTTTGCTGCCACAGCAAAGGTGCCAGCGGGGAAAAGTGATGCTGGTCCTCACTGCCTCCTGCAACCCCTTCAAATGCTCCAGACAATTTGGCCCTCTCTGCTTTCCTGCGGACTCCATCCTCAAAAGCACCTGTTTTCGCTTTCGGCAGCCTCCGGAGCAAAAAAGACAAACGTCCAGCTTTTGCTGCCACAGCAAAGGTGCCAGCGGGGAAAAGTAATGCTGGTTCTCACTGCCTCCTGGAACCCTTTCAAATGCAACAGACAATTTGGCCCTCTCTGCTTTCCTGCGGACTCCATCCTCAAAAGCACCTGTTTTCGCTTTCGGCAGCCTCCGGTGGTAAAAAGAAAAACGTCCAGCTTTTGCTGCCACAGCAAAGGTGCCAGCGGGGAAAAGTGATGCTGGTCGTCATGCCTCCTGGAACCTCTTCAAATGCCATAGACAATTTGGCCCTCTCTGCTTTCCTGCGGACTCCATCCTCAAAAGCACTTTTTTTCGCTTTCGGCAGCCTCCGGAGCAAAAAAGACAAACGTCCAGCTTTTGCTGCCACAGCAAAAATGCCAGCGGGGAAAAGTAATGCTGGTTCTCACTGCCTCCTGGAACTCTTTCAAATGCCCCAGACAATTTGGCCCTCTCTGCTTTCCTGCGGACTCCATCCGGAAAAGTACCTGTTTTCGCTTTCGGCAACCTCCGGAGCAAAAAAGACAAACGTCCAGCTTTTGCTGCCACAGCAAAGGTGCCAGCGGGGAAAAGTAATGCTGGTCCTCACTGCCTCCTGGAACCTCTTCAAATGCCCCAGACAATTTGGCCCTCTCTGCTTTCCTGCGGACTCCATCCTCAAAAGCACCTGTTTTCGCTTTCGGAAGCCTCCGGAGCAAAAAAGACAAACGTCCAGCTTTTGCTGCCACAGCAAAGGTGCCAGCGGGGAAAAGTGATGCTGGTCCTCATTGCCTCCTGGAACCCTTTCAAATGCGACAGACAATTTGGCCCTCTCTGCTTTCCTGCGGACTCCATCCTCAAAAGCACCTGTTTTCGCTTTCGGCAACCTCCGGAGCAAAAAAGACAAACGTCCAGCTTTTGCTGCCACAGCAAAGGTGCCAGCGGGGAAAAGTGATGCTGGTTCTCACTGCCTCCTGGAACCCCTTCAAATGCCACAGACAATTTGGCCCTCTCTGCTTTCCTGCGGACTCCATCCTCAAAAGCACCTGTTTTCGCTTTCGGCGCCCTCCGGTGGTAAAAAGACAAACGTCCAGCTTTTGCTGCCACAGCAAAGGTGCCAGCGGGGAAAAGTAATGCTGGTTCTCACTGCCTCCTGGAACTCTTTCAAATGCCACAGACAATTTGGCCCTCTCTGCTTTCCTGCGGATTCCATCCTCAAAAGCACCTGTTTTCGCTATCGGCAGCCTCCGGAGCAAAAAAGACAAACGTCCAGCTTTTGCTGCCACAGCAAAGGTGCCAGCGGGGAAAAGTAATGCTGGTTCTCACTGCCTCCTGGAACCCTTTCAAATGCCACAGACAATTTGGCCCTCTCTGCTTTCCTGCGGACTCCATCCTCAAAAGCACCTGTTTTCGCTTTCGGCAGCCTCCGGAGCAAAAAAGACAAACGTCCAGCTTTTGCTGCCACAGCAAAGGTGCCAGCGGAGAAAAGTAATGCTGGTTCTCACTGCCTCCTGGAACTCTTTCAAATGCCACAGACAATTTGGCACTCTCTGCTTTCCTGCGGACTCCATCCTCAAAAGCACCTGTTTTCGCTTTCGGCAGCCTCCGGAGCAAAAAAGACAAACGTCCAGCTTTTGCTGCCACAGCAAAGGTGCCAGCGGGGAAATGTGATGCTGGTCCTCACTGCCTTCTGGAACCCCTTCAAATGCCCCAGACAATTTGGCCCTCTCTGCTTTCCTGCGGACTCCATCCTCAAAAGCACCTGTTTTCGCTTTCGGCAGCCTCCGGAGCAAAAAAGACAAACGTCCAGCTTTTCCTGCCACAGCAAAGGTGCCAGCGGGGAAAAGTGATGCTGGTCCTCACTGCCTCCTGGAACCCCTTCAAATGCCCCAGACAATTTGGCCCTCTCTGCTTTCCTGCGGACTCCATCCTCAAAAGCACCTGTTTTCTCTTTCGGCAACCTCCGGAGCAAAAAAGACAAACGTCCAGCTTTTGCTGCCACAGCAAAGGTGCCAGCGGGGAAAAGTGATGCTGGTCCTCACTGCCTCCTGGAACCCCTTCAAATGCCAGAGACAATTTGGCCCTCTCTGCTTTCCTGCGGACTCCATCCTCAAAAGCACCTGTTTTCGCTTTCGGCAGCCTCCGGTGGTAAAAAGAAAAACGTCCAGCTTTTGCTGCCACAGCAAAGGTGCCAGCGGGGAAAAGTGATGCTGGTCGTCATGCCTCCTGGAACCTCTTCAAATGCCATAGACAATTTGGCCCTCTCTGCTTTCCTGCGGACTCCATCCTCAAAAGCACTTTTTTTCGCTTTCGGCAGCCTCCGGAGCAAAAAAGACAAACGTCCAGCTTTTGCTGCCACAGCAAAAATGCCAGCGGGGAAAAGTAATGCTGGTTCTCACTGCCTCCTGGAACTCTTTCAAATGCCCCAGACAATTTGGCCCTCTCTGCTTTCCTGCGGACTCCATCCGGAAAAGTACCTGTTTTCGCTTTCGGCAACCTCCGGAGCAAAAAAGACAAACGTCCAGCTTTTGCTGCCACAGCAAAGGTGCCAGCGGGGAAAAGTAATGCTGGTCCTCACTGCCTCCTGGAACCTCTTCAAATGCTCCAGACAATTTGGCCCACTCTGCTTTCCTGCGGACTCCATCCTCAAAAGCACCTGTTTTCGCTTTCGGAAGCCTCCGGAGCAAAAAAGACAAACGTCCAGCTTTTGCTGCCACAGCAAAGGTGCCAGCGGGGAAAAGTGATGCTAGTCCTCATTGCCTCCTGGAACCCTTTCAAATGCCCCAGACAATTTGGCCCTCTCTGCTTTCCTGCGGACTCCATCCTCAAAAGCACCTTTTTTCGCTTTCGGCAACCTCCGGAGCAAAAAAGACAAACGTCCAGCTTTTGCTGCCACAGCAGAGGTGCCAGCGGAGAAAAGTAATGCTGGTTCTCACTGCCTCCTGGAACCCTTTCAAATGCCACAGACAATTTGGCCCTCTCTGCTTTCCTGCGGACTCCATCCTCAAAAGCACCTGTTTTCGCTTTCGGCAACCTCCGGAGCAAGAAAGACAAACGTCCAGCTTTTGCTGCTACAGCAAAGGTGCCAGCGGGGAAAAGTGATGCTGGTCCTCATTGCCTCCTGGAACCCCTTCAAATGCCACAGACAATTTGGCCCTCTCTGCTTTCCTGCGGACTCCATCCTCAAAAGCCCCTGTTTTCGCTTTCGGCAACCTCCGGAGCAAAAAAGACAAACGTCCAGGTTTTGCTGCCACAGCAAAGGTGCCAGCGGGGAAAAGTAATGCTGGTCCTCATTGCCTCCTGGAACCTCTTCAAATGCCCCAGACAATTTGGCCCTCTCTGCTTTCCTGCGGACTCCATCCTCAAAAGCACCTGTTTTCGCTTTCGGCAGCCTCCGGAGCAAAAAAGACAAACGTCCAGCTTTTGCTGCCACAGCAAAGGTGCCAGCGGAGAAAAGTAATGCTGGTTCTCACTGCCTCCTGGAACCCTTTCAAATGCCACAGACAATTTGGCCCTCTCTGCTTTCCTGCGGACTCCATCCTCAAAAGCACCTGTTTTCGCTTTTGGCAACCTCAGGAGCAAAAAAGACAAACGTCCAGCTTTTGCTGCCACAGCAAAGGTGCCAGCGGGGAAAAGTAATGCTGGTTCTCACTGCCTCCTGGAACCTCTTCAAATGCCCCAGACAATTATGCCCTCTCTGCTTTCCTGCGGACTCCATCCTCAAAAGCACTTTTTTTCGCTTTCGGCAACCTCAGGAGCAAAAAAGACAAACGTCCAGCTTTTCCTGCCACAGCAAAGGTGCCAGCGGGGAAAAGTGATGCTGGTCCTAACTGCCTCATGGAACCCCTTCAAATGCCACAGACAATTTGGCCCTCTCTGCTTTCCTGCGGACTCCATCCTCAAAAGCACCTGTTTTCGCTTTCGGCAGCCTCCGGAGCAAAAAAGACAAACGTCCAGCTTTTGCTGCCACAGCAAAGGTGCCAGCGGGGAAAAGTAATGCTGGTTCTCACTGCCTCCTGGAACTCTTTCAAATGCCACAGAGAATTTGGCCCTCTCTGCTTTCCTGCGGACTCCATCCTCAAAAGCACCTGTTTTCGCTTTCGGCAGCCTCCGGTGGTAAAAAGACAAACGTCCAGCTTTTGCTGCCACAGCAAAGGTGCCAACGGGGAAAAGTAATGCTGGTTCTCACTGTCTCCTGGAACTTCTTCAAATGCCCCAGACAATTTGGCCCTCTCTGCTTTCCTGCGGACTCCATCCTCAAAAGCACTTTTTTTCGCTTTCGGCAACCTCCGGAGCAAAAAAGACAAACGTCCAGCTTTTGCTGCCACAGCAAAGGTGCCAGCGGGGAAAAGTGATGCTGGTCCTCACTGCCTCCTGCAACCCCTTCAAATGCCCCAGACAATTTGGCCCTCTCTGCTTTCCTGCGGACTCCATCCGGAAAAGTACCTGTTTTCGCTTTCGGCAACCTCCGGAGCAAAAAAGACAAACGTCCAGCTTTTGCTGCCACAGCAAAGGTGCCAGCGGGGAAAAGTAATGCTGGTCCTCACTGCCTCCTGGAACCCCTTCAAATGCCCCAGACAATTTGGCCCACTCTGCTTTCCTGCGGACTCCATCCTCAAAAGCACCTGTTTTCGCTTTCGGAAGCCTCCGGAGCAAAAAAGACAAACGTCCAGCTTTTCCTGCCACAGCAAAGGTGCCAGCGGGGAAAAGTGATGCTAGTCCTCATTGCCTCCTGGAACCCTTTCAAATGCCCCAGACAATTTGGCCCTCTCTGCTTTCCTGCGGACTCCATCCTCAAAAGCACCTTTTTTCGCTTTCGGCAACCTCCGGAGCAAAAAAGACAAACGTCCAGCTTTTGCTGCCACAGCAGAGGTGCCAGCGGAGAAAAGTAATGCTGGTTCTCACTGCCTCCTGGAACCCTTTCAAATGCCACAGACAATTTGGCCCTCTCTGCTTTCCTGCGGACTCCATCCTCAAAAGCACCTGTTTTCGCTTTCGGCAACCTCCGGAGCAAGAAAGACAAACGTCCAGCTTTTGCTGCTACAGCAAAGGTGCCAGCGGGGAAAAGTGATGCTGGTCCTCATTGCCTCCTGGAACCTCTTCAAATGCCCCAGACAATTTGGCCCTCTCTGCTTTCCTGCGGACTCCATCCTCAAAAGCCCCTGTTTTCGCTTTCGGCAACCTCCGGAGCAAAAAAGACAAACGTCCAGGTTTTGCTGCCACAGCAAAGGTGCCAGCGGGGAAAAGTAATGCTGGTCCTCATTGCCTCCTGGAACCTCTTCAAATGCCCCAGACAATTTGGCCCTCTCTGCTTTCCTGCGGACTCCATCCTCAAAAGCACCTGTTTTCGCTTTCGGCAACCTCCGGAGCAAAAAAGACAAACGTCCAGCTTTTGCTGCCACAGCAAAGGTGCCAGCGGAGAAAAGTAATGCTGGTTCTCACTGCCTCCTGGAACCCTTTCAAATGCCACAGACAATTTGGCCCTCTCTGCTTTCCTGCGGACTCCATCCTCAAAAGCACCTGTTTTCGCTTTTGGCAACCTCAGGAGCAAAAAAGACAAACGTCCAGCTTTTGCTGCCACAGCAAAGGTGCCAGCGGGGAAAAGTAATGCTGGTTCTCACTGCCTCCTGGAACCTCTTCAAATGCCCCAGACAATTTGGCCCTCTCTGCTTTCCTGCGGACTCCATCCTCAAAAGCACTTTTTTTCGCTTTCGGCAACCTCAGGAGCAAAAAAGACAAACGTCCAGCTTTTCCTGCCACAGCAAAGGTGCCAGCGGGGAAAAGTGATGCTGGTCCTAACTGCCTCATGGAACCCCTTCAAATGCCACAGACAATTTGGCCCTCTCTGCTTTCCTGCGGACTCCATCCTCAAAAGCACCTGTTTTCGCTTTCGGCAGCCTCCGGAGCAAAAAAGACAAACGTCCAGCTTTTGCTGCCACAGCAAAGGTGCCAGCGGGGAAAAGTAATGCTGGTTCTCACTGCCTCCTGGAACTCTTTCAAATGCCACAGACAATTTGGCCCTCTCTGCTTTCCTGCGGACTCCATCCTCAAAAGCACCTGTTTTCGCTTTCGGCAGCCTCCGGTGGTAAAAAGACAAACGTCCAGCTTTTGCTGCCACAGCAAAGGTGCCAACGGGGAAAAGTAATGCTGGTTCTCACTGTCTCCTGGAACTTCTTCAAATGCCCCAGACAATTTGGCCCTCTCTGCTTTCCTGCGGACTCCATCCTCAAAAGCACTTTTTTTCGCTTTCGGCAACCTCCGGAGCAAAAAAGACAAACGTCCAGCTTTTGCTGCCACAGCAAAGGTGCCAGCGGGGAAAAGTGATGCTGGTCCTCACTGCCTCCTGCAACCCCTTCAAATGCCCCAGACAATTTGGCCCTCTCTGCTTTCCTGCGGACTCCATCCTCAAAAGCACCTGTTTTCGCTTTCGGCAACCTCCGGAGCAAAAAAGACAAACGTCCAGCTTTTGCTGCCACAGCAAAGGTGCCAGCGGGGAAAAGTAATGCTGGTTCTCACTGCCTCCTGGAACCCTTTCAAATGCAACAGACAATTTGGCCCTCTCTGCTTTCCTGCGGACTCCATCCTCAAAAGCACCTGTTTTCGCTTTCGGCAGCCTCCGGTGGTAAAAAGAAAAACGTCCAGCTTTTGCTGCCACAGCAAAGGTGCCAGCGGGGAAAAGTGATGCTGGTCGTCATGCCTCCTGGAACCTCTTCAAATGCCATAGACAATTTGGCCCTCTCTGCTTTCCTGCGGACTCCATCCTCAAAAGCACTTTTTTTTCGCTTTCGGCAGCCTCCGGAGCAAAAAAGACAAACGTCCAGCTTTTGCTGCCACAGCAAAAATGCCAGCGGGGAAAAGTAATGCTGGTTCTCACTGCCTCCTGGAACTCTTTCAAATGCCCCAGACAATTTGGCCCTCTCTGCTTTCCTGCGGACTCCATCCGGAAAAGCACCTGTTTTCGCTTTCGGCATCCTCCGGAGCAAAAAAGACAAACGTCCAGCTTTTGCTGCCACAGCAAAAGTGCCAGCGGGGAAAAGTAATGCTGGTCCTCACTGCCTCCTGGAACCTCTTCAAATGCCCCAGACAATTTGGCCCACTCTGCTTTCCTGCGGACTCCATCCTCAAAAGCACCTGTTTTCGCTTTCGGAAGCCTCCGGAGCAAAAAAGACAAACGTCCAGCTTTTGCTGCCACAGCAAAGGTGCCAGCGGGGAAAAGTGATGCTGGTCCTCATTGCCTCCTGGAACCCTTTCAAATGCCCCAGACAATTTGGCCCTCTCTGCTTTCCTGCGGACTCCATCCTCAAAAGCACCTTTTTTCGCTTTCGGCAACCTCCGGAGCAAAAAAGACAAACGTCCAGCTTTTGCTGCCACAGCAGAGGTGCCAGCGGAGAAAAGTAATGCTGGTTCTCACTGCCTCCTGGAACCCTTTCAAATGCCACAGACAATTTGGCCCTCTCTGCTTTCCTGCGGACTCCATCCTCAAAAGCACCTGTTTTCGCTTTCGGCAACCTCCGGAGCAAGAAAGACAAACGTCCAGCTTTTGCTGCTACAGCAAAGGTGCCAGCGGGGAAAAGTGATGCTGGTCCTCATAGCCTCCTGGAACCTCTTCAAATGCCCCAGACAATTTGGCCCTCTCTGCTTTCCTGCGGACTCCATCCTCAAAAGCCCCTGTTTTCGCTTTCGGCAACCTCCGGAGCAAAAAAGACAAACGTCCAGCTCTTGCTGCCACAGCAAAGGTGCCAGCGGGGAAAAGTGATGCTGGTTCTCACTGCCTCCTGGAACCCTTTCAAATGCCACAGACAATTTGGCCCTCTCTGCTTTCCTGCGGACTCCATCCTCAAAAGCACCTGTTTTCGCTTTCGGCAACCTCCGGAGCAAAAAAGACAAACGTCCAGCTTTTGCTGCCACAGCAAAGGTGCCAGCGGAGAAAAGTAATGCTGGTTCTCACTGCCTCTTGGAACCCTTTCAAATGCCACAGACAATTTGGCCCTCTCTGCTTTCCTGCGGACTCCATCCTCAAAAGCACCTGTTTTCGCTTTCGGCAACCTCCGGAGCAAAAAAGACAAACGTCCAGCTTTTGCTGCCACAGCAAAGGTGCCAGCGGGGAAAAGTGATGCTGGTCCTCACTGCCTCCTGCAAGCCCTTCAAATGCCCCAGACAATTTGGCCGTCTCTGCTTTCCTGCGGACTCCATCCTCAAAAGCACCTGTTTTCGCTTTCGGCAGCCTCCGGAGCAAAAAAGACAAACGTCCAGCTTTTGCTGCCACAGCAAAGGTGCCAGCAGGGAAAAGTAATGCTGGTTCTCACTGCCTCCTGGAACCCTTTCAAATGCCACAGACAATTTGGCCCTCTCTGCTTTCCTGCGGACTCTATCCCTAAAAGCACCTATTTTCACTTTCGGCGCCCTCCGGTGGTAAAAAGACAAACGTCCAGCTTTTGCTGCCACAGCAAAGGTGCCAGCGGGGAAAAGTAATGCTGGTTCTCACTGCCTCCTGGAACCTCTTCAAATGCCCCAGACAATTTGGCCCTCTCTGCTTTCCTGCGGACTCCATCCTCAAAAGCACCTGTTTTCGCTTTCGGCAGCCTCCGGTGGTAAAAAGACAAACGTCCAGCTTTTGCTGCAGCAGCAAAGGTGCCAGCGGGGACAGTAATGCTGGTTCTCACTGCCTCCTGGAACCCTTTCAAATGCCCCAGACAATTTGGCCCTCTCTGCTTTCCTGCGGACTCCATCCTCAAAAGCACCTGTTTTCGCTTTCGGCAGCCTCCGGAGCAAAAAAGACAAACGTCCAGCTTTTGCTGCCACAGCAAAGGTGCCTGCGGGGAAAAGTAATGCTAGTTCTCACTACCTCCTGGAACTCTTTCAAATGCCACAGACAATTTGGCCCGCTCTGCTTTCCTGCGGACTCCATCCTCAAAAGCACCTGTTTTCGCTTTCGGCAACCTCCGGAGCACAAAAGACAAACGTCCAGCTTTTGCTGCCACAGCAAAGGTGCCAGCGGAGAAAAGTAATGCTGGTTCTCACTGCCTCTTGGAACCCTTTCAAATGCCACAGACAATTTGGCCCTCTCTGCTTTCCTGCGGACTCCATCCTCAAAAGCACCTGTTTTCGCTTTCGGCAACCTCAGGAGCAAAAAAGACAAACGTCCAGCTTTTGCTGCCACAGCAAAGGTGCCAGCGGGGAAAAGTGATGCTGGTCCTCACTGCCTCCTGGAACCCCTTCAAATGCCCCAGACAATTTGGCCCTCTCTGCTTTCCTGCGGACTCCATCCTCAAAAGCACCTGTTTTCGCTTTCGGCAGCCTCCGGAGCAAAAAAGACAAACGTCCAGCTTTTGCTGCCACAGCAAAGGTGCCAGCGGGGAAAAGTAATGCTGGTTCTCACTGCCTCCTGGAACTCTTTCAAATGCCACAGACAATTTGGCCCTCTCTGCTTTCCTGCGGACTCCATCCTCAAAAGCACCTGTTTTCGCTTTCGGCAGCCTCCGGTGGTAAAAAGACAAACGTCCAGCTTTTGCTGCCACAGCAAAGGTGCCAACGGGGAAAAGTAATGCTGGTTCTCACTGTCTCCTGGAACTTCTTCAAATGCCCCAGACAATTTAGCCCTCTCTGCTTTCCTGCGGACTCCATCCTCAAAAGCACTTTTTTTCGCTTTCGGCAACCTCCGGAGCAAAAAAGACAAACGTCCAGCTTTTGCTGCCACAGCAAAGGTGCCAGCGGGGAAAAGTGATGCTGGTCCTCACTGCCTCCTGCAAGCCCTTCAAATGCCCCAGACAATTTGGCCGTCTCTGCTTTCCTGCGGACTCCATCCTCAAAAGCACCTGTTTTCGCTTTCGGCAGCCTCCGGAGCAAAAAAGACAAACGTCCAGCTTTTGCTGCCACAGCAAAGGTGCCAGCAGGGAAAAGTAATGCTGGTTCTCACTGCCTCCTGGAACCCTTTCAAATGCCACAGACAATTTGGCCCTCTCTGCTTTCCTGCGGACTCTATCCCTAAAAGCACCTATTTTCACTTTCGGCGCCCTCCGGTGGTAAAAAGACAAACGTCCAGCTTTTGCTGCCACAGCAAAGGTGCCAGCGGGGAAAAGTAATGCTGGTTCTCACTGCCTCCTGGAACCTCTTCAAATGCCCCAGACAATTTGGCCCTCTCTGCTTTCCTGCGGACTCCATCCTCAAAAGCACCTGTTTTCGCTTTCGGCAGCCTCCGGTGGTAAAAAGACAAACGTCCAGCTTTTGCTGCAGCAGCAAAGGTGCCAGCGGGGACAGTAATGCTGGTTCTCACTGCCTCCTGGAACCCTTTCAAATGCCCCAGACAATTTGGCCCTCTCTGCTTTCCTGCGGACTCCATCCTCAAAAGCACCTGTTTTCGCTTTCGGCAGCCTCCGGAGCAAAAAAGACAAACGTCCAGCTTTTGCTGCCACAGCAAAGGTGCCTGCGGGGAAAAGTAATGCTAGTTCTCACTACCTCCTGGAACTCTTTCAAATGCCACAGACAATTTGGCCCGCTCTGCTTTCCTGCGGACTCCATCCTCAAAAGCACCTGTTTTCGCTTTCGGCAACCTCCGGAGCACAAAAGACAAACGTCCAGCTTTTGCTGCCACAGCAAAGGTGCCAGCTAGGAAAAGTAATGCTGGTCCTCATTGCCTCCTGGAACCTCTTCAAATGCCACAGACAATTTGGCCCTCTCTGCTTTCCTGCGGACTCCATCCTCAAAAGCACCTGTTTTCGCTTTCGGCAACCTCAGGAGCAAAAAAGACAAACGTCCAGGTTTTCCTGCCACAGCAAAGGTGCCAGCGGGCAAAAGTAATGCTGGTTCTCACTGCCTCCTGGAACTCTTTCAAATGCCCCAGACCATTTGGCCCTCTCTGCTTTCCTGCGGACTCCATCCTCAAAAGCACCTGTTTTCGCTTTCGGCATCCTCAGGAGCAAAAAAGACAAACGTCCAGCTTTTGCTGCCACAGCAGAGGTGCCACCGGGGAAAAGTAATGCTGGTTCTCACTGCCTCCTGGAACTCTTTCAAATGCCACAGACAATTTGGCCCTCTCTGCTTTCCTGCGGACTCCATCCTCAAAAGCACCTGTTTTCGCTTTCGGCAACCTCAGGAGCAAAAAAGACAAACGTCCAGCTTTTGCTGCCACAGCATATGTGCCAGCGGGCAAAAGTAATGCTGGTTCTCACTGCGTCCTGGAACCCTTTCAAATGCCCCAGACTATTTGGCCCTCTCTGCTTTCCTGCGGACTCCATCCTCAAAAGCACCTGTTTTCGCTTTCGGCAGCCTCCGGAGCAAAAAAGACAAACGTCCAGCTTTTGCTGCCACAGCAGAGGTGCCACCGGGGAAAAGTAATGCTGGTTCTCACTGCCTCCTGGAACCCTTTCAAATGCCCCAGACAATTTGGCCCTCTCTGCTTACCTGCGGACTCAATCCTCAAAATCACCTTTTTTCGCTTTCGGCAACCTCCGGAGCAAAAAAGACAAACGTCCAGCTTTTGCTGCCACAGCAGAGGTGCCAGCGGAGAAAAGTGATGCTGGTTCTCACTGCCTCCTGGAACCCTTTCAAATGCCACAGACAATTTGGCCCTCTCTGCTTTCCTGCGGACTCCATCCTCAAAAGCACCTGTTTTCGCTTTCGGCAACCTCCGGAGCAAGAAAGACAAACGTCCAGCTTTTGCTGCCACAGCAAAGGTGCCAGCGGAGAAAAGTAATGCTGGTTCTCACTGCCTCCTGGAACCCTTTCAAATGCCACAGACAATTTGGCCCTCTCTGCTTTCCTGCGGACTCCATCCTCAAAAGCACCTGTTTTCGCTTTCGGCAGCCTCCGGAGCAAAAAAGACAAACGTCCAGCTTTTGCTGCCACAGCAAAGGTGCCAGCGGGGAAAAGTAATGCTGGTTCTCACTGCCTCCTGGAACTCTTTCAAATGCCACAGACAATTTGGCCCTCTCTGCTTTCCTGCGGACTCCATCCTCAAAAGCACCTGTTTTCGCTTTCGGCAGCCTCCGGTGGTAAAAAGACAAACGTCCAGCTTTTGCTGCCACAGAAAAGGTGCCAACGGGGAAAAGTAATGCTGGTTCTCACTGTCTCCTGGAACTTCTTCAAATGCCCCAGACAATTTGGCCCTCTCTGCTTTCCTGCGGACTCCATCCTCAAAAGCACTTTTTTTCGCTTTCGGCAACCTCCGGAGCAAAAAAGACAAACGTCCAGCTTTTGCTGCCACAGCAAAGGTGCCAGCGGGGAAAAGTGATGCTGGTCCTCACTGCCTCCTGCAACCCCTTCAAATGCCCCAGACAATTTGGCCCTCTCTGCTTTCCTGCGGACTCCATCCTCAAAAGCACCTGTTTTCGCTTTCGGCATCCTCCGGAGCAAAAAAGACAAACGTCCAGCTTTTGCTGCCACAGCAAAGGTGCCAGCGGGGAAAAGTAATGCTGGTTCTCACTGCCTCCTGGAACCCTTTCAAATGCCCCAGACAATTTGGCCCTCTCTGCTTTCCTGCGGACTCTATCCTCAAAAGCACCTTTTTTCACTTTCGGCGCCCTCCGGTGGTAAAAAGACAAACGTCCAGCTTTTGCTGCCACAGCAAAGGTGCCAACGGGGAAAAGTAATGCTGGTTCTCACTGCCTCCTGGAACCTCTTCAAATGCCCCAGACAATTTGGCCCTCTCTGCTTTCCTGCAGACTCCATCCTCAAAAGCGCCTGTTTTCGCTTTCGGCAGCCTCCGGTGGTAAAAAGACAAACGTCCAGCTTTTGCTGCCACAGCAAAGGTGCCAGCGGGGAAAAGTAATGCTGGTTCTAACTGTCTCCTGGAACCTCTTCAAATGCCACAGACAATTTGGCACTCTCTGCTTTCTGGCGGACTTCATCCTCAAAAGCACCTGTTTTCGCTTTCGGCAGCCTCCGGAGCAAAAAAGACAAACGTCCAGCTTTTGCTGCCACAGCAAAGGTGCCAGCGGGGAAAAGTGATGCTGGTCCTCATTTCCTCCTGGAACCCTTTCAAATGCCACAGACAATTTGGCCCTCTCTGCTTTCCTGCGGACTCCATCCTCAAAAGCACTTTTTTTCGCTTTCGGCAACCTCCGGAGCAAAAAAGACAAACGTCCAGCTTTTGCTGCCACAGCAAAGGTGCCAGCGGGGAAAAGTAATGCTGGTTCTCACTGCCTCCTGGAACTCTTTCAAATGCCACAGACAATTTGGCCCTCTCTGCTTTCCTGCGGACTCCATCCTCAAAAGCACTTTTTTTCGCTTTCGGCAACCTCCGGAGCAAAAAAGACAAACGTCCAGCTTTTGCTGCCACAGCAAAGGTGCCAGCGGGGAAAAGTGATGCTGGTCCTCACTGCCTCCTGGAACCCCTTCAAATGCCACAGACAATTTGGCCCTCTCTGCTTTCCTGCGGACTCCATCCTCAAAAGCACCTGTTTTCGCTTTCGGCAACCTCCGGAGCAAAAAAGACAAACGTCCAGCTTTTGCTGTCACAGCAAAGGTGCCAGCGGGGAAAAGTGATGCTGGTCCTCATAGCCTCCTGGAACCTCTTCAAATGCCCCAGACAATTTGGCCCTCTCTGCTTTCCTGCGGACTCCATCCTCAAAAGCCCCTGTTTTCGCTTTCGGCAACCTCCGGAGCAAAAAAGACAAACGTCCAGCTCTTGCTGCCACAGCAAAGGTGCCAGCGGGGAAAAGTGATGCTGGTTCTCACTGCCTCCTGGAACCCTTTCAAATGCCACAGACAATTTGGCCCTCTCTGCTTTCCTGCGGACTCCATCCTCAAAAGCACCTGTTTTCGCTTTCGGCAACCTCCGGAGCAAAAAAGACAAACGTCCAGCTTTTGCTGCCACAGCAAAGGTGCCAGCGGAGAAAAGTAATGCTGGTTCTCACTGCCTCCTGGAACCCTTTCAAATGCCACAGACAATTTGGCCCTCTCTGCTTTCCTGCGGACTCCATCCTCAAAAGCACCTGTTTTCGCTTTCGGCAACCTCAGGAGCAAAAAAGACAAACGTCCAGCTTTTGCTGCCACAGCAAAGGTGCCAGCGGGGAAAAGTGATGCTGGTCCTCACTGCCTCCTGGAACCCCTTCAAATGCCCCAGACAATTTGGCCCTCTCTGCTTTCCTGCGGACTCCATCCTCAAAAGCACCTGTTTTCGCTTTCGGCAGCCTCCGGAGCAAAAAAGACAAACGTCCAGCTTTTGCTGCCACAGCAAAGGTGCCAGCGGGGAAAAGTAATGCTGGTTCTCACTGCCTCCTGGAACTCTTTCAAATGCCACAGACAATTTGGCCCTCTCTGCTTTCCTGCGGACTCCATCCTCAAAAGCACCTGTTTTCGCTTTCGGCAGCCTCCGGTGGTAAAAAGACAAACGTCCAGCTTTTGCTGCCACAGCAAAGGTGCCAACGGGGAAAAGTAATGCTGGTTCTCACTGTCTCCTGGAACTTCTTCAAATGCCCCAGACAATTTAGCCCTCTCTGCTTTCCTGCGGACTCCATCCTCAAAAGCACTTTTTTTCGCTTTCGGCAACCTCCGGAGCAAAAAAGACAAACGTCCAGCTTTTGCTGCCACAGCAAAGGTGCCAGCGGGGAAAAGTGATGCTGGTCCTCACTGCCTCCTGCAAGCCCTTCAAATGCCCCAGACAATTTGGCCGTCTCTGCTTTCCTGCGGACTCCATCCTCAAAAGCACCTGTTTTCGCTTTCGGCAGCCTCCGGAGCAAAAAAGACAAACGTCCAGCTTTTGCTGCCACAGCAAAGGTGCCAGCAGGGAAAAGTAATGCTGGTTCTCACTGCCTCCTGGAACCCTTTCAAATGCCACAGACAATTTGGCCCTCTCTGCTTTCCTGCGGACTCTATCCCTAAAAGCACCTATTTTCACTTTCGGCGCCCTCCGGTGGTAAAAAGACAAACGTCCAGCTTTTGCTGCCACAGCAAAGGTGCCAACGGGGAAAAGTAATGCTGGTTCTCACTGTCTCCTGGAACCTCTTCAAATGCCCCAGACAATTTGGCCCTCTCTGCTTTCCTGCGGACTCCATCCTCAAAAGCACCTGTTTTCGCTTTTGGCAGCCTCCGGTGGTAAAAAGACAAACGTCCAGCTTTTGCTGCAGCAGCAAAGGTGCCAGCGGGGACAGTAATGCTGGTTCTCACTGCCTCCTGGAACCCTTTCAAATGCCCCAGACAATTTGGCCCTCTCTGCTTTCCTGCGGACTCCATCCTCAAAAGCACCTGTTTTCGCTTTCGGCAGCCTCCGGAGCAAAAAAGACAAACGTCCAGCTTTTGCTGCCACAGCAAAGGTGCCAGCGGAGAAAAGTAATGCTGGTTCTCACTGCCTCCTGGAACCCTTTCAAATGCCACAGACAATTTGGCCCTCTCTGCTTTCCTGCGGACTCCATCCTCAAAAGCACCTGTTTTCGCTTTCGGCAACCTCAGGAGCAAAAAAGACAAACGTCCAGCTTTTGCTGCCACAGCAAAGGTGCCAGCGGGGAAAAGTGATGCTGGTCCTCACTGCCTCCTGGAACCCCTTCAAATGCCCCAGACAATTTGGCCCTCTCTGCTTTCCTGCGGACTCCATCCTCAAAAGCACCTGTTTTCGCTTTCGGCAGCCTCCGGAGCAAAAAAGACAAACGTCCAGCTTTTGCTGCCACAGCAAAGGTGCCAGCGGGGAAAAGTAATGCTGGTTCTCACTGCCTCCTGGAACTCTTTCAAATGCCACAGACAATTTGGCCCTCTCTGCTTTCCTGCGGACTCCATCCTCAAAAGCACCTGTTTTCGCTTTCGGCAGCCTCCGGTGGTAAAAAGACAAACGTCCAGCTTTTGCTGCCACAGCAAAGGTGCCAACGGGGAAAAGTAATGCTGGTTCTCACTGTCTCCTGGAACTTCTTCAAATGCCCCAGACAATTTAGCCCTCTCTGCTTTCCTGCGGACTCCATCCTCAAAAGCACTTTTTTTCGCTTTCGGCAACCTCCGGAGCAAAAAAGACAAACGTCCAGCTTTTGCTGCCACAGCAAAGGTGCCAGCGGGGAAAAGTGATGCTGGTCCTCACTGCCTCCTGCAAGCCCTTCAAATGCCCCAGACAATTTGGCCGTCTCTGCTTTCCTGCGGACTCCATCCTCAAAAGCACCTGTTTTCGCTTTCGGCAGCCTCCGGAGCAAAAAAGACAAACGTCCAGCTTTTGCTGCCACAGCAAAGGTGCCAGCAGGGAAAAGTAATGCTGGTTCTCACTGCCTCCTGGAACCCTTTCAAATGCCACAGACAATTTGGCCCTCTCTGCTTTCCTGCGGACTCTATCCCTAAAAGCACCTATTTTCACTTTCGGCGCCCTCCGGTGGTAAAAAGACAAACGTCCAGCTTTTGCTGCCACAGCAAAGGTGCCAACGGGGAAAAGTAATGCTGGTTCTCACTGCCTCCTGGAACCTCTTCAAATGCCCCAGACAATTTGGCCCTCTCTGCTTTCCTGCGGACTCCATCCTCAAAAGCACCTGTTTTCGCTTTCGGCAGCCTCCGGTGGTAAAAAGACAAACGTCCAGCTTTTGCTGCAGCAGCAAAGGTGCCAGCGGGGACAGTAATGCTGGTTCTCACTGCCTCCTGGAACCCTTTCAAATGCCCCAGACAATTTGGCCCTCTCTGCTTTCCTGCGGACTCCATCCTCAAAAGCACCTGTTTTCGCTTTCGGCAGCCTCCGGAGCAAAAAAGACAAACGTCCAGCTTTTGCTGCCACAGCAAAGGTGCCTGCGGGGAAAAGTAATGCTAGTTCTCACTACCTCCTGGAACTCTTTCAAATGCCACAGACAATTTGGCCCGCTCTGCTTTCCTGCGGACTCCATCCTCAAAAGCACCTGTTTTCGCTTTCGGCAACCTCCGGAGCACAAAAGACAAACGTCCAGCTTTTGCTGCCACAGCAAAGGTGCCAGCTAGGAAAAGTAATGCTGGTCCTCATTGCCTCCTGGAACCTCTTCAAATGCCACAGACAATTTGGCCCTCTCTGCTTTCCTGCGGACTCCATCCTCAAAAGCACCTGTTTTCGCTTTCGGCAACCTCAGGAGCAAAAAAGACAAACGTCCAGGTTTTCCTGCCACAGCAAAGGTGCCAGCGGGCAAAAGTAATGCTGGTTCTCACTGCCTCCTGGAACTCTTTCAAATGCCCCAGACCATTTGGCCCTCTCTGCTTTCCTGCGGACTCCATCCTCAAAAGCACCTGTTTTCGCTTTCGGCATCCTCAGGAGCAAAAAAGACAAACGTCCAGCTTTTGCTGCCACAGCAGAGGTGCCACCGGGGAAAAGTAATGCTGGTTCTCACTGCCTCCTGGAACTCTTTCAAATGCCACAGACAATTTGGCCCTCTCTGCTTTCCTGCGGACTCCATCCTCAAAAGCACCTGTTTTCGCTTTCGGCAACCTCAGGAGCAAAAAAGACAAACGTCCAGCTTTTGCTGCCACAGCATATGTGCCAGCGGGCAAAAGTAATGCTGGTTCTCACTGCGTCCTGGAACCCTTTCAAATGCCCCAGACTATTTGGCCCTCTCTGCTTTCCTGCGGACTCCATCCTCAAAAGCACCTGTTTTCGCTTTCGGCAGCCTCCGGAGCAAAAAAGACAAACGTCCAGCTTTTGCTGCCACAGCAGAGGTGCCACCGGGGAAAAGTAATGCTGGTTCTCACTGCCTCCTGGAACCCTTTCAAATGCCCCAGACAATTTGGCCCTCTCTGCTTTCCTGCGGACTCAATCCTCAAAATCACCTTTTTTCGCTTTCGGCAACCTCCGGAGCAAAAAAGACAAACGTCCAGCTTTTGCTGCCACAGCAGAGGTGCCAGCGGAGAAAAGTGATGCTGGTTCTCACTGCCTCCTGGAACCCTTTCAAATGCCACAGACAATTTGGCCCTCTCTGCTTTCCTGCGGACTCCATCCTCAAAAGCACCTGTTTTCGCTTTCGGCAACCTCCGGAGCAAGAAAGACAAACGTCCAGCTTTTGCTGCCACAGCAAAGGTGCCAGCGGAGAAAAGTAATGCTGGTTCTCACTGCCTCCTGGAACCCTTTCAAATGCCACAGACAATTTGGCCCTCTCTGCTTTCCTGCGGACTCCATCCTCAAAAGCACCTGTTTTCGCTTTCGGCAGCCTCCGGAGCAAAAAAGACAAACGTCCAGCTTTTGCTGCCACAGCAAAGGTGCCAGCGGGGAAAAGTAATGCTGGTTCTCACTGCCTCCTGGAACTCTTTCAAATGCCACAGACAATTTGGCCCTCTCTGCTTTCCTGCGGACTCCATCCTCAAAAGCACCTGTTTTCGCTTTCGGCAGCCTCCGGTGGTAAAAAGACAAACGTCCAGCTTTTGCTGCCACAGAAAAGGTGCCAACGGGGAAAAGTAATGCTGGTTCTCACTGTCTCCTGGAACTTCTTCAAATGCCCCAGACAATTTGGCCCTCTCTGCTTTCCTGCGGACTCCATCCTCAAAAGCACTTTTTTTCGCTTTCGGCAACCTCCGGAGCAAAAAAGACAAACGTCCAGCTTTTGCTGCCACAGCAAAGGTGCCAGCGGGGAAAAGTGATGCTGGTCCTCACTGCCTCCTGCAACCCCTTCAAATGCCCCAGACAATTTGGCCCTCTCTGCTTTCCTGCGGACTCCATCCTCAAAAGCACCTGTTTTCGCTTTCGGCATCCTCCGGAGCAAAAAAGACAAACGTCCAGCTTTTGCTGCCACAGCAAAGGTGCCAGCGGGGAAAAGTAATGCTGGTTCTCACTGCCTCCTGGAACCCTTTCAAATGCCCCAGACAATTTGGCCCTCTCTGCTTTCCTGCGGACTCTATACTCAAAAGCACCTTTTTTCACTTTCGGCGCCCTCCGGTGGTAAAAAGACAAACGTCCAGCTTTTGCTGCCACAGCAAAGGTGCCAACGGGGAAAAGTAATGCTGGTTCTCACTGCCTCCTGGAACCTCTTCAAATGCCCCAGACAATTTGGCCCTCTCTGCTTTCCTGCAGACTCCATCCTCAAAAGCGCCTGTTTTCGCTTTCGGCAGCCTCCGGTGGTAAAAAGACAAACGTCCAGCTTTTGCTGCCACAGCAAAGGTGCCAGCGGGGAAAAGTAATGCTGGTTCTCACTGTCTCCTGGAACCTCTTCAAATGCCACAGACAATTTGGCACTCTCTGCTTTCTGGCGGACTTCATCCTCAAAAGCACCTGTTTTCGCTTTCGGCAGCCTCCGGAGCAAAAAAGACAAACGTCCAGCTTTTGCTGCCACAGCAAAGGTGCCAGCGGGGAAAAGTGATGCTGGTCCTCATTTCCTCCTGGAACCCTTTCAAATGCCACAGACAATTTGGCCCTCTCTGCTTTCCTGCGGACTCCATCCTCAAAAGCACTTTTTTTCGCTTTCGGCAACCTCCGGAGCAAAAAAGACAAACGTCCAGCTTTTGCTGCCACAGCAAAGGTGCCAGCGGGGAAAAGTAATGCTGGTTCTCACTGCCTCCTGGAACTCTTTCAAATGCCACAGACAATTTGGCCCTCTCTGCTTTCCTGCGGACTCCATCCTCAAAAGCACTTTTTTTCGCTTTCGGCAACCTCCGGAGCAAAAAAGACAAACGTCCAGCTTTTGCTGCCACAGCAAAGGTGCCAGCGGGGAAAAGTGATGCTGGTCCTCACTGCCTCCTGGAACCCCTTCAAATGCCACAGACAATTTGGCCCTCTCTGCTTTCCTGCGGACTCCATCCTCAAAAGCACCTGTTTTCGCTTTCGGCAACCTCCGGAGCAAAAAAGACAAACGTCCAGCTTTTGCTGTCACAGCAAAGGTGCCAGCGGGGAAAAGTGATGCTGGTTCTCACTGCCTCCTGGAACCTCTTCAAATGCCACAGACAATTTGGCCCTCTCTGGTTTCCTGCGGACTCCATCCTCAAAAGCACCTGTTTTCGCTTTCGGCATCCTCCGGAGCAAAAAAGACAAACGTCCAGCTTTTGCTGCCACAGCAAAGGTGCCAGCAGGGAAAAGTAATGCTTGTTCTCACTGCCTCCTGGAACCCTTTCAAATGCCACAGACAATTTGGCCCTCTCTGCTTTCCTGCGGACTCCATCCTCAAAAGCACCTGTTTTCGCTTTCGGCAGCCTCCGGAGCAAAAAAGACAAACGTCCAGCTTTTGCTGCCACAGCAAAGGTGCCAGCGGGGAAAAGTAATGCTGGTCCTCATTGCCTCCTGGAACCTCTTCAAATGCCACAGACAATTTGGCCCTCTCTGCTTTCTTGCGGACTCCATCCTCAAAAGCACCTGTTTTCGCTTTCGGCATCCTCCTGAGCAAAAAAGACAAACGTCCAGCTTTTGCTGCCACAGCAAAGTTGCCAGCGGGGAAAAGTAATGCTGGTTCTCATTGCCTCCTGGAACCTCTTCAAATGCCACAGACAATTTGGCCCTCTCTGCTTTCCTGCGGACTCCATCCTCAAAAGCACCTGTTTTCGCTTTCGGCATCATCCGGAGCAAAAAAGACAAACGTCCAGCTTTTCCTGCCACAGCAAAGGTGCCAGCGGGGAAAAGTGATGCTGGTCCTCACTGCCTCCTGGAACCCCTTCAAATGCCCCAGACAATTTGGCCCTCTCTGCTTTCCTGCGGACTCCATCCTCAAAAGCACCTGTTTTCGCTTTCGGCAACCTCAGGAGCAAAAAAGACAAACGTCCAGCTTTTGCTGCCACAGCAAAGGTGCCAGCGGGGAAAAGTAATGATGGTTCTCACTGCCTCCTGGAACCCTTTCAAATGCCCCAGACAATTTGGCCCTCTCTGCTTTCCTGCGGACTCCATCCTCAAAAGCCCCTGTTTTCGCTTTCGGCAGCCTCCGGAGCAAGAAAGACAAACGTCCAGCTTTTGCTGCCACAGCAAAGGTGCCAGCGGGGAAAAGTGATGCTGGTCCTCATTGCCTCCTGGAACCCTTTCAAATGCGACAGACAATTTGGCCCTCTCTGCTTTCCTGCGGACTCCATCCTCAAAAGCACCTGTTTTCGCTTTCGGCAACCTCCGGAGCAAAAAAGACAAACGTCCAGCTTTTGCTGCCACAGCAAAGGTGCCAGCGGGGAAAAGTGATGCTGGTTCTCACTGCCTCCTGGAACCTCTTCAAATGCCACAGACAATTTGGCCCTCTCTGGTTTCCTGCGGACTCCATCCTCAAAAGCACCTGTTTTCGCTTTCGGCATCCTCCGGAGCAAAAAAGACAAACGTCCAGCTTTTGCTGCCACAGCAAAGGTGCCAGCGGGGAAAAGTAATGCTTGTTCTCACTGCCTCCTGGAACCCTTTCAAATGCCCCAGACAATTTGGCCCTCTCTGCTTTCCTGCGGACTCCATCCTCAAAAGCACCTGTTTTCGCTTTCGGCATCCTCCGGAGCAAAAAAGACAAACGTCCAGCTTTTGCTGCCACAGCAAAGGTGCCAGCGGGGAAAAGTAATGCTTGTTCTCACTGCCTCCTGGAACCCTTTCAAATGCCACAGACAATTTGGCCCTCTCTGCTTTCCTGCGGACTCCATCCTCAAAAGCACCTGTTTTCGCTTTCGGCAGCCTCCGGAGCAAAAAAGACAAACGTCCAGCTTTTGCTGCCACAGCAAAGGTGCCAGCGGGGAAAAGTAATGCTGGTCCTCATTGCCTCCTGGAACCTCTTCAAATGCCACAGACAATTTGGCCCTCTCTGCTTTCTTGCGGACTCCATCCTCAAAAGCACCTGTTTTCGCTTTCGGCATCCTCCTGAGCAAAAAAGACAAACGTCCAGCTTTTGCTGCCACAGCAAAGTTGCCAGCGGGGAAAAGTAATGCTGGTTCTCATTGCCTCCTGGAACCTCTTCAAATGCCACAGACAATTTGGCCCTCTCTGCTTTCCTGCGGACTCCATCCTCAAAAGCACCTGTTTTCGCTTTCGGCAGCCTCCGGAGCAAAAAAGACAAACGTCCAGCTTTTCCTGCCACAGCAAAGGTGCCAGCGGGGAAAAGTGATGCTGGTCCTCACTGCCTCCTGGAACCCCTTCAAATGCCCCAGACAATTTGGCCCTCTCTGCTTTCCTGCGGACTCCATCCTCAAAAGCACCTGTTTTCGCTTTCGGCAACCTCAGGAGCAAAAAAGACAAACGTCCAGCTTTTGCTGCCACAGCAAAGGTGCCAGCGGGGAAAAGTAATGATGGTTCTCACTGCCTCCTGGAACCCTTTCAAATGCCCCAGACAATTTGGCCCTCTCTGCTTTCCTGAGGACTCCATCCTCAAAAGCCCCTGTTTTCGCTTTCGGCAGCCTCCGGAGCAAGAAAGACAAACGTCCAGCTTTTGCTGCCACAGCAAAGGTGCCAGCGGGGAAAAGTGATGCTGGTCCTCATTGCCTCCTGGAACCCTTTCAAATGCGACAGACAATTTGGCCCTCTCTGCTTTCCTGCGGACTCCATCCTCAAAAGCACCTGTTTTCGCTTTCGGCAACCTCCGGAGCAAAAAAGACAAACGTCCAGCTTTTGCTGCCACAGCAAAGGTGCCAGCGGGGAAAAGTGATGCTGGTTCTCACTGCCTCCTGGAACCTCTTCAAATGCCACAGACAATTTGGCCCTCTCTGGTTTCCTGCGGACTCCATCCTCAAAAGCACCTGTTTTCGCTTTCGGCATCCTCCGGAGCAAAAAAGACAAACGTCCAGCTTTTGCTGCCACAGCAAAGGTGCCAGCGGGGAAAAGTAATGCTTGTTCTCACTGCCTCCTGGAACCCTTTCAAATGCCCCAGACAATTTGGCCCTCTCTGCTTTCCTGCGGACTCCATCCTCAAAAGCACCTGTTTTCGCTTTCGGCAGCCTCCGGAGCAAAAAAGACAAACGTCCAGCTTTTGCTGCCACAGCAAAGGTGCCAGCGGGGAAAAGTAATGCTGGTCCTCATTGCCTCCTGGAACCTCTTCAAATGCCACAGACAATTTGGCCCTCTCTGCTTTCTTGCGGACTCCATCCTCAAAAGCACCTGTTTTCGCTTTCGGCATCCTCCTGAGCAAAAAAGACAAACGTCCAGCTTTTGCTGCCACAGCAAAGTTGCCAGCGGAGAAAAGTGATGCTGGTTCTCATTGCCTCCTGGAACCTCTTCAAATGCCACAGACAATTTGGCCCTCTCTGCTTTCCTGCGGACTCCATCCTCAAAAGCACCTGTTTTCGCTTTCGGCATCCTCCGGAGCAAAAAAGACAAACGTCCAGCTTTTGCTGCCACAGCAAACGTGCCAGCGGGGAAAAGTAATGCTGGTTCTCACTGCCTCCTGGAACCCTTTCAAATGCCACAGACAATTTGGCCCTCTCTGCTTTCCTGCTGACTCCATCCTCAAAAGCACCTGTTTTAGCTTTCGGCAGCCTCCTGAGCAAAAAAGACAAACGTCCAGCTTTTGCTGCCACAGCAAAGGTGCCAGCGGAGAAAAGTAATGCTGGTTCTCACTGCCTCCTGGAACTCTTTCAAATGCCACAGACAACTTGGCCCTCTCTGCTTTACTGCGGACTCTATCCTCAAAAGCACCTTTTTTCACTTTCGGCGCCCTCCGATGGTAAAAAGACAAACGTCCAGCTTTTGCTGCCACAGCAAAAGTGCCAGCGGGGAAAAGTAATGCTGGTTCTCACTGCCTCATGGAACCCTTTCAAATGCCACAGACAATTTGGCCCTCTCTGTTTTCCTGCGGACTCCATCCTCAAAAGCACCTGTTTTCGATTTCGGCAGCCTCCGGAGCAAAAAAGACAAACGTCCAGCTTTTGCTGCCACAGCAAAGGTGCCAGCGGGGAAAAGTAATGCTGGTTCTCACTGCCTCCTGGAACTCATTCAAATGCCACAGACAATTTGGCCCTCTCTGCTTTCCTGCGAAATCCATCCTCAAAAGCACCTGTTTTCGCTTTCGGCAGCCTCCGGAGCAAAAAAGACAAACGTCCAGCTTTTGCTGCCACAGCAAAGGTGCCAGTGGAGAAAAGTAATGCTGGTTCTCACTGCCTCCTGGAACCCTTTCAAATGCCCCAGACAATTTGGCCCTCCCTGCTTTCCTGCGGACTCCATCCTCAAAAGCACCTTTTTTCACTTTCGGCGCCCTCCGGTGGTAAAAAGACAAACGTCCAGCTTTTGCTGCCACAGCAAAGGTGCCAGCGGGGAAAAGTGATGCTGGTTCTCACTGCCTCCTGGAACTCTTTCAAATGCCACAGACAATTTGGCCCTCTCTGCTTTCCTGCGGACTCCATCCTCAAAAGCACCTGTTTTCGCTTTCGGCATCCTCCGGAGCAAAAAAGACAAACGTCCAGCTTTTGCTGCCACAGCAAACGTGCCAGCGGGGAAAAGTAATGCTGGTTCTCACTGCCTCCTGGAACCCTTTCAAATGCCACAGACAATTTGGCCCTCTCTGCTTTCCTGCTGACTCCATCCTCAAAAGCACCTTTTTTCGCTTTCGGCATACTCCTGAGCAAAAAAGACAAACGTCCAGCTTTTGCTGCCACAGCAAAGGTGCCAGCGGAGAAAAGTAATGCTGGTTCTCACTGCCTCCTGGAACTCTTTCAAATGCCACAGACAACTTGGCCCTCTCTGCTTTACTGCAGACTCTATCCTCAAAAGCACCTTTTTTCACTTTCGGCGCCCTCCGATGGTAAAAAGACAAACGTCCAGCTTTTGCTGCCACAGCAAAGGTGCCAGCGGGGAAAAGTGATGCTGGTTCTCACTGCCTCCTGGAACTCTTTCAAATGCCACAGACAATTTGGCCCTCTCTGCTTTCCTGCGGACTCCATCCTCAAAAGCACCTGTTTTCGCTTTCGGCAGCCCCCGGAGCAAAAAAGACAAACGTCCAGCTTTTGCTGCCACAGCAAAGGTGCCAGCGGGGAAAAGTGATGCTGGTCCTCACTGCCTCCTGGAACCCTTTCAAATGCCACAGACAACTTGGCCCTCTCTGCTTTACTGCGGACTCTATCCTCAAAAGCACCTTTTTTCACTTTCGGCGCCCTCCGATGGTAAAAAGACAAACGTCCAGCTTTTGCTGCCACAGCAAAAGTGCCAGCGGGGAAAAGTAATGCTGGTTCTCACTGCCTCATGGAACCCTTTCAAATGCCATAGACAATTTGGCCCTCTCTGTTTTCCTGCGGACTCCATCCTCAAAAGCACCTGTTTTCGCTTTCGGCAGCCTCCGGAGCAAAAAAGACAAACGTCCAGCTTTTGCTGCCACAGCAAAGGTGCCAGTGGAGAAAAGTAATGCTGGTTCTCACTGCCTCCTGGAACCCTTTCAAATGCCCCAGACAATTTGGCCCTCCCTGCTTTCCTGCGGACTCCATCCTCAAAAGCACCTTTTTTCACTTTCGGCGCCCTCCGGTGGTAAAAAGACAAACGTCCAGCTTTTGCTGCCACAGCAAAGGTGCCAGCGGGGAAAAGTGATGCTGGTTCTCACTGCCTCCTGGAACTCTTTCAAATGCCACAGACAATTTGGCCCTCTCTGCTTTCCTGCGGACTCCATCCTCAAAAGCACCTGTTTTCGCTTTCGGCAGCCCCCGGAGCAAAAAAGACAAACGTCCAGCTTTTGCTGCCACAGCAAAGGTGCCAGCGGGGAAAAGTGATGCTGGTCTTCACTGCCTCCTGGAACCCTTTCAAATGCCACAGACAATTTGGCCCTCTCTGCTTTCCTGCGGACTCCATCCTCAAAAGCACCTGTTTTCGCTTTCGGCAGCCTCCGGAGCAAAAAAGACAAACGTCCAGCTCTTGCTGCCACAGCAAAGTTGCCAGCGGAGAAAAGTAATGCTGGTTCTCACTGCCTCCTGGAACTCTTTCAAATGCCACAGACAATTTGGCACTCTCTGCTTTCCTGCGGACTCCATCCTCAAAAGCACCTTTTTTCGCTTTCGGCAACCTCAGGAGCAAAAAAGACAAACGTCCAGCTTTTGCTGCCACAGCAAAGGTGCCAGCAAGGAAAAGTAATGCTGGTTCTCACTGCCTCATGGAACCCTTTCAAATGCCCCAGACAATTTGGCCCTCTCTGCTTTCCTGCGGACTCCATCCTCAAAAGCACCTGTTTTCGCTTTCGGCAGCCTCCGGAGCAAAAAAGACAAACGTCCAGCTTTTGCTGCCACAGCAAAGGTGCCAGCGGGGAAAAGTAATGCTGGTTCTCACTGCCTCCTGGAACTCTTTCAAATGCCACAGACAATTTGGCCCTCTCTGCTTTCCTGCGAACTCCATCCTCAAAAGCACCTGTTTTCGCTTTCGGCAGCCTCCGGAGCAAAAAAGACAAACGTCCAGCTTTTGCTGCCATAGCAAAGGTGCCAGCGGGGAAAAGTAATGCTGGTTCTCACTGCCTCCTGGAACCCTTTCAAATGCCACAGACAATTTGGCCCTCTCTGCTTTCCTGCGGACTCCATCCTCAAAAGCACCTGTTTTCGCTTTCGGCAATGTCACGAGCAAAAAAGACAAACGTCCAGCTTTTGCTGCCACAGCAAAGGTGCCAGCGGGGAAAAGTGATGCTGGTTCTCACTGCCTCCTGGAACTCTTTCAAATGCCACAGATAATTTGGCCCTCTCTGCTTTCCTGCGGACTCCATCCTCAAAAGCACCTGTTTTCGCTTTCGGCAGCCCCCGGAGCAAAAAAGACAAACGTCCAGCTTTTGCTGCCACAGCAAACGTGCCAGCGGGGAAAAGTGATGCTGGTTCTCACTGCCTCATGGAACCCTTTCAAATGCCACAGACAATTTGGCCCTCTCTGCTTTCCTGCGGACTCCATCCTCAAAAGCACCTGTTTTCGCTTTCGGCAGCCTCCGGAGCAAAAAAGACAAACGTCCAGCTTTTGCTGCCACAGCAAAGGTGCCAGCGGGGAAAAGTAATGTTGGTTCTCACTGCCTCCTGGAACTCTTTCAAATGCCACAGACAATTTGGCCCTCTCTGCTTTCCTGCGAAATCCATCCTCAAAAGCACCTGTTTTCGCTTTCGGCAGCCTCCGGAGCAAAAAAGACAAACGTCCAGCTTTTGCTGCCACAGCAAAGGTGCCAGTGGAGAAAAGTAATGCTGGTTCTCACTGCCTCCTGGAACCCTTTCAAATGCCCCAGACAATTTGGCCCTCCCTGCTTTCCTGCGGACTCCATCCTCAAAAGCACCTTTTTTCACTTTCGGCGCCCTCCGGTGGTAAAAAGACAAACGTCCAGCTTTTGCTGCCACAGCAAAGGTGCCAGCGGGGAAAAGTGATGCTGGTTCTCACTGCCTCCTGGAACTCTTTCAAATGCCACAGACAATTTGGCCCTCTCTGCTTTCCTGCGGACTCCATCCTCAAAAGCACCTGTTTTCGCTTTCGGCATCCTCCGGAGCAAAAAAGACAAACGTCCAGCTTTTGCTGCCACAGCAAACGTGCCAGCGGGGAAAAGTAATGCTGGTTCTCACTGCCTCCTGGAACCCTTTCAAATGCCACAGACAATTTGGCCCTCTCTGCTTTCCTGCTGACTCCATCCTCAAAAGCACCTTTTTTCGCTTTCGGCATCCTCCTGAGCAAAAAAGACAAACGTCCAGCTTTTGCTGCCACAGCAAAGGTGCCAGCGGAGAAAAGTAATGCTGGTTCTCACTGCCTCCTGGAACTCTTTCAAATGCCACAGACAACTTGGCCCTCTCTTCTTTACTGCAGACTCTATCCTCAAAAGCACCTTTTTTCACTCTCGGCGCCCTCCGATGGTAAAAAGACAAACGTCCAGCTTTTGCTGCCACAGCAAAGGTGCCAGCGGGGAAAAGTGATGCTGGTCCTCACTGCCTCCTGGAACCCTTTCAAATGCTACAGACAACTTGGCCCTCTCTGCTTTACTGCGGACTCTATCCTCAAAAGCACCTTTTTTCACTTTCGGCGCCCTCCGATGGTAAAAAGACAAACGTCCAGCTTTTGCTGCCACAGCAAAAGTGCCAGCGGGGAAAAGTAATGCTGGTTCTCACTGCCTCATGGAACCCTTTCAAATGCCATAGACAATTTGGCCCTCTCTGTTTTCCTGCGGACTCCATCCTCAAAAGCACCTGTTTTCGCTTTCGGCAGCCTCCGGAGCAAAAAAGACAAACGTCCAGCTTTTGCTGCCACAGCAAAGGTGCCAGCGGGGAAAAGTAATGCTGGTTCTCACTGCCTCCTGGAACTCTTTCAAATGCCACAGACAATTTGGCCCTCTCTGCTTTCCTGCGAACTCCATCCTCAAAAGCACCTGTTTTAGCTTTCGGCAGCCTCTGGAGCAAAAAAGACAAACGTCCAGCTTTTGCTGCCACAGCAAAGGTGCCAGTGGAGAAAAGTAATGCTGGTTCTCACTGCCTCCTGGAACCCTTTCAAATGCCCCAGACAATTTGGCCCTCCCTGCTTTCCTGCGGACTCCATCCTCAAAAGCACCTTTTTTCACTTTCGGCGCCCTCCGGTGTAAAAAGACAAACGTCCAGCTTTTGCTGCCACAGCAAAGGTGCCAGCGGGGAAAAGTGATGCTGGTTCTCACTGCCTCCTGGAACTCTTTCAAATGCCACAGACAATTTGGCCCTCTCTGCTTTCCTGCGGACTCCATCCTCAAAAGCACCTGTTTTCGCTTTCGGCAGCCCCCGGAGCAAAAAAGACAAACGTCCAGCTTTTGCTGCCACAGCAAAGGTGCCAGCGGGGAAAAGTGATGCTGGTCTTCACTGCCTCCTGGAACCCTTTCAAATGCCACAGACAATTTGGCCCTCTCTGCTTTCCTGCGGACTCCATCCTCAAAAGCACCTGTTTTCGCTTTCGGCAGCCTCCGGAGCAAAAAAGACAAACGTCCAGCTTTTGCTGCCACAGCAAAGGTGCCAGCGGGGAAAAGTAATGCTGGTTCTCACTGCCTCCTGGAACTCTTTCAAATGCCACAGACAATTTGGCCCTCTCTGCTTTCCTGCGAACTCCATCCTCAAAAGCACCTGTTTTCGCTTTCGGCAGCCTCCGGAGCAAAAAAGACAAACGTCCAGCTTTTGCTGCCACAGCAAAGGTGCCAGCGGGGAAAAGTAATGCTGGTTCTCACTGCCTCCTGGAACTCTTTCAAATGCCACAGACAATTTGGCCCTCTCTGCTTTCCTGCGGACTCCATCCTCAAAAGCACCTGTTTTCGCTTTCGGCAATGTCACGAGCAAAAAAGACAAACGTCCAGCTTTTGCTGCCACAGCAAAGGTGCCAGCGGGGAAAAGTGATGCTGGTTCTCACTGCCTCCTGGAACTCTTTCAAATGCCACAGATAATTTGGCCCTCTCTGCTTTCCTGCGGACTCCATCCTCAAAAGCACCTGTTTTCGCTTTCGGCAGCCCCCGGAGCAAAAAAGACAAACGTCCAGCTTTTGCTGCCACAGCAAACGTGCCAGCGGGGAAAAGTGATGCTGGTTCTCACTGCCTCATGGAACCCTTTCAAATGCCACAGACAATTTGGCCCTCTCTGCTTTCCTGCGGACTCCATCCTCAAAAGCACCTGTTTTCGCTTTCGGCAGCCTCCGGAGCAAAAAAGACAAACGTCCAGCTTTTGCTGCCACAGCAAAGGTGCCAGCGGGGAAAAGTAATGTTGGTTCTCACTGCCTCCTGGACCTCTTTCAAATGCCACAGACAATTTGGCCCTCTCTGCTTTCCTGCGAACTCCATCCTCAAAAGCACCTTTTTTCACTTTCGGCGCCCTCCGGTGGTAAAAAGACAAACGTCCAGCTTTTGCTGCCACAGCAAAGGTGCCAGCGGGGAAAAGTGATGCTGGTCCTCACTGCCTCCTGGAACCCTTTCAAATGCCCCAGACAATTTGGCCCTCTCTGCTTTCCTGCGGACTCCATCCTCAAAAGCACCTGTTTTCGCTTTCGGCAGCCTCCGGAGCAAAAAAGACAAACGTCCAGCTTTTGCTGCCACAGCAAATTTGCCAGCGGGGAAAAGTAATGCTGGTTCTCACTGCCTCCTGGAACTCTTTCAAATGCCACAGACAACTTGGCCCTCTCTGCTTTCCTGCCGACTCCATCCTCAAAAGCACCTGTTTTCGCTTTCGGCGCTGTTTGGAGCAAAAAAGACAAACGTCCAGCTTTTGCTGCCACAGCAAAGGTGCCAGCGGGGAAAAGTGATGCTGGTCCTCACTGCCTCCTGGAACCCCTTCAAATGCCCCAGACAATTTGGCCCTCTCTGCTTTCCTGCGGACTCCATCCTCAAAAGCACCTGTTTTCGCTTTCGGCAACCTCCGGAGCAAAAAAGACAAACGTCCAGCTTTTGCTGCCACAGCAAAGGTGCCAGCGGGGAAAAGTGATGCTGGTTCTCACTGCCTCCTGGAACCTCTTCAAATGCCACAGACAATTTGGCCCTCTCTGGTTTCCTGCGGACTCCATCCTCAAAAGCACCTGTTTTCGCTTTCGGCATCCTCCGGAGCAAAAAAGACAAACGTCCAGCTTTTGCTGCCACAGCAAAGGTGCCAGCAGGGAAAAGTAATGCTTGTTCTCACTGCCTCCTGGAACCCTTTCAAATGCCCCAGACAATTTGGCCCTCTCTGCTTTCCTGCGGACTCCATTCTCAAAAGCACCTGTTTTCGCTTTCGGCATCCTCCGGAGCAAAAAAGACAAACGTCCAGCTTTTGCTGCCACAGCAAAGGTGCCAGCGGGGAAAAGTAATGCTGGTCCTCATTGCCTCCTGGAACCTCTTCAAATGCCACAGACAATTTGGCCCTCTCTGCTTTCTTGCGGACTCCATCCTCAAAAGCACCTGTTTTCGCTTTCGGCATCCTCCTGAGCAAAAAAGACAAACGTCCAGCTTTTGCTGCCACAGCAAAGTTGCCAGCGGAGAAAAGTAATGCTGGTTCTCATTGCCTCCTGGAACCTCTTCAAATGCCACAGACAATTTGGCCCTCTCTGGTTTCCTGCGGACTCCATCCTCAAAAGCACCTGTTTTCGCTTTCGGCATCATCCGGAGCAAAAAAGACAAACGTCCAGCTTTTCCTGCCACAGCAAAGGTGTCAGCGGGGAAAAGTGATGCTGGTCCTCACTGCCTCCTGGAACCCCTTCAAATGCCCCAGACAATTTGGCCCACTCTGCTTTTCTGCGGACTCCATCCTCAAAAGCACCTGTTTTCGCATTCGGCAACCTCAGGAGCAAAAAAGACAAACGTCCAGCTTTTGCTGCCACAGCAAAGGTGCCAGCGGGGAAAAGTGATGCTACTCCGCATTGCCTCCTGGAACCTCTTCAAATGCCCCAGACAATTTGGCCCTCTCTGCTTTCCTGCGGACTCCATCCTCAAAAGCACCTGTTTTCGCTTTCGGCAACCTCAGGAGCAAAAAAGACAAACGTCCAGCTTTTGCTGCCACAGCAAAGGAGCCAGCGAGGAAAAGTGATGCTGGTCCTCATTGCCTCCTGGAACCTCTTCAAATGCCACAGACAATTTGGCCCTCTCTGCTTTCCTGCGGACTCCATCCTCAAAAGCACCTGTTTTCGCTTTCGGCAACCTCAGGAGCAAAAAAGACAAACGTCCAGCTTTTGCTGCCACAGCAAAGGTGCCAGCGGGGAAAAGTAATGCTGGTTCTCACTGCCTCCTGGAACCCTTTCAAATGCCCCAGACAATTTGGCCCTCTCTGCTTTCCTGCGGACTCCATCCTCAAAAGCACCTGTTTTCGCTTTCGGCAGCCTCCGGAGCAAGAAAGACAAACGTCCAGCTTTTGCTGCCACAGCAAAGGTGCCAGCGGGGAAAAGTGATGCTGGTCCTCATTGCCTCCTGGAACCCTTTCAAATGCGACAGACAATTTGGCCCTCTCTGCTTTCCTGCGGACTCCATCCTCAAAAGCACCTGTTTTCGCTTTCGGCAGCCTCCGGAGCAAAAAAGACAAACGTCCAGCTTTTGCTGCCACAGCAAAGGTGCCAGCGGGGAAGAGTGATGCTGGTTCTCACTGCCTCCTGGAACCTCTTCAAATGCCCCAGACAATTTGGCCCTCTCTGCTTTCCTGCGGACTCCATTCTCAAAAGCACTTGTTTTCGCTTTCGGCAGCCTCCGGAGCAAAAAAGACAAACGTCCAGCTTTTGCTGCCACAGCAAAGGTGCCAGCGGGGAAAAGTAATGCTGGTCCTCATTGCCTCCTGGAACCTCTTCAAATGCCACAGACAATTTGGCCCTCTCTGCTTTCTTGCGGACTCCATCCTCAAAAGCACCTGTTTTCGCTTTCGGCATCCTCCTGAGCAAAAAAGACAAACGTCCAGCTTTTGCTGCCACAGCAAAGTTGCCAGCGGAGAAAAGTGATGCTGGTTCTCATTGCCTCCTGGAACCTCTTCAAATGCCACAGACAATTTGGCCCTCTCTGCTTTCCTGCGGACTCCATCCTCAAAAGCACCTGTTTTCGCTTTCGGCATCCTCCGGAGCAAAAAAGACAAACGTCCAGCTTTTGCTGCCACAGCAAACGTGCCAGCGGGGAAAAGTAATGCTGGTTCTCACTGCCTCCTGGAACCCTTTCAAATGCCACAGACAATTTGGCCCTCTCTGCTTTCCTGCGGACTCCATCCTCAAAAGCACCTTTTTTCGCTTTCGGCATCCTCCTGAGCAAAAAAGACAAACGTCCAGCTTTTGCTGCCACAGCAAAGGTGCCAGCGGGGAAAAGTAATGTTGGTTCTCACTGCCTCCTGGAACTCTTTCAAATGCCACAGACAATTTGGCCCTCTCTGCTTTCCTGCGAACTCCATCCTCAAAAGCACCTGTTTTCGCTTTCGGCAGCCTCCGGAGCAAAAAAGACAAACGTCCAGCTTTTGCTGCCACAGCAAAGGTGCCAGTGGAGAAAAGTGATGCTGGTCCTCACTGCCTCCTGGAACCCCTTCAAATGCCCCAGACAATTTGGCCCTCTCTGCTTTCCTGCGGACTCCATCCTCAAAAGCACCTGTTTTCGCTTTCGGCAACCTCCGGAGCAAAAAAGACAAACGTCCAGCTTTTGCTGCCACAGCAAAGGTGCCAGCGGGGAAAAGTGATGCTACTCCGCATTGCCTCCTGGAACCTCTTCAAATGCCCCAGACAATTTGGCCCTCTCTGCTTTCCTGCGGACTCCATCCTCAAAAGCACCTGTTTTCGCTTTCGGCAACCTCAGGAGCAAAAAAGACAAACGTCCAGCTTTTGCTGCCACAGCAAAGGAGCCAGCGAGGAAAAGTGATGCTGGTCCTCATTGCCTCCTGGAACCTCTTCAAATGCCCCAGACAATTTGGCCCTCTCTGCTTTCCTGCGGACTCCATCCTCAAAAGCACCTGTTTTCGCTTTCGGCAACCTCAGGAGCAAAAAAGACAAACGTCCAGCTTTTGCTGCCACAGCAAAGGTGCCAGCGGGGAAAAGTAATGCTGGTTCTCACTGCCTCCTGGAACCCTTTCAAATGCCCCAGACAATTTGGCCCTCTCTGCTTTCCTGCGGACTCCATCCTCAAAAGCACCTGTTTTCGCTTTCGGCAGCCTCCGGAGCAAGAAAGACAAACGTCCAGCTTTTGCTGCCACAGCAAAGGTGCCAGCGGGGAAAAGTGATGCTGGTCCTCATTGCCTCCTGGAACCCTTTCAAATGCGACAGACAATTTGGCCCTCTCTGCTTTCCTGCGGACTCCATCCTCAAAAGCACCTGTTTTCGCTTTCGGCAACCTCCGGAGCAAAAAAGACAAACGTCCAGCTTTTGCTGCCACAGCAAAGGTGCCAGCGGGGAAAAGTAATGCTGGTCCTCATTGCCTCCTGGAACCTCTTCAAATGCCACAGACAATTTGGCCCTCTCTGCTTTCTTGCGGACTCCATCCTCAAAAGCACCTGTTTTCGCTTTCGGCATCCTCCTGAGCAAAAAAGACAAACGTCCAGCTTTTGCTGCCACAGCAAAGTTGCCAGCGGAGAAAAGTGATGCTGGTTCTCATTGCCTCCTGGAACCTCTTCAAATGCCACAGACAATTTGGCCCTCTCTGCTTTCCTGCGGACTCCATCCTCAAAAGCACCTGTTTTCGCTTTCGGCATCCTCCGGAGCAAAAAAGACAAACGTCCAGCTTTTGCTGCCACAGCAAACGTGCCAGCGGGGAAAAGTAATGCTGGTTCTCACTGCCTCCTGGAACCCTTTCAAATGCCCCAGACAATTTGGCCCTCTCTGCTTTCCTGCGGACTCCATCCTCAAAAGCACCTTTTTTCGCTTTCGGCATCCTCCTGAGCAAAAAAGACAAACGTCCAGCTTTTGCTGCCACAGCAAAGGTGCCAGCGGGGAAAAGTAATGTTGGTTCTCACTGCCTCCTGGAACTCTTTCAAATGCCACAGACAATTTGGCCCTCTCTGCTTTCCTGCGAACTCCATCCTCAAAAGCACCTGTTTTCGCTTTCGGCAGCCTCCGGAGCAAAAAAGACAAACGTCCAGCTTTTGCTGCCACAGCAAAGGTGCCAGTGGAGAAAAGTAATGCTGGTTCTCACTGCCTCCTGGAACCCTTTCAAATGCCCTAGACAATTGGGCCCTCCCTGCTTTCCTGCGGACTCCATCCTCAAAAGCACCTTTTTTCACTTTCGGCGCCCTCCGGTGGTAAAAAGACAAACGTCCAGCTTTTGCTGCCACAGCAAAGGTGCCAGCGGGGAAAAGTGATGCTACTCCGCATTGCCTCCTGGAACCTCTTCAAATGCCCCAGACAATTTGGCCCTCTCTGCTTTCCTGCGGACTCCATCCTCAAAAGCACCTGTTTTCGCTTTCGGCAACCTCAGGAGCAAAAAAGACAAACGTCCAGCTTTTGCTGCCACAGCAAAGGAGCCAGCGAGGAAAAGTGATGCTGGTCCTCATTGCCTCCTGGAACCTCTTCAAATGCCCCAGACAATTTGGCCCTCTCTGCTTTCCTGCGGACTCCATCCTCAAAAGCACCTGTTTTCGCTTTCGGCAACCTCAGGAGCAAAAAAGACAAACGTCCAGCTTTTGCTGCCACAGCAAAGGTGCCAGCGGGGAAAAGTAATGCTGGTTCTCACTGCCTCCTGGAACCCTTTCAAATGCCCCAGACAATTTGGCCCTCTCTGCTTTCCTGCGGACTCCATCCTCAAAAGCACCTGTTTTCGCTTTCGGCAGCCTCCGGAGCAAGAAAGACAAACGTCCAGCTTTTGCTGCCACAGCAAAGGTGCCAGCGGGGAAAAGTGATGCTGGTCCTCATTGCCTCCTGGAACCCTTTCAAATGCGACAGACAATTTGGCCCTCTCTGCTTTCCTGCGGACTCCATCCTCAAAAGCACCTGTTTTCGCTTTCGGCAACCTCCGGAGCAAAAAAGACAAACGTCCAGCTTTTGCTGCCACAGCAAAGGTGCCAGCGGGGAAAAGTAATGCTGGTCCTCATTGCCTCCTGGAACCTCTTCAAATGCCACAGACAATTTGGCCCTCTCTGCTTTCTTGCGGACTCCATCCTCAAAAGCACCTGTTTTCGCTTTCGGCATCCTCCTGAGCAAAAAAGACAAACGTCCAGCTTTTGCTGCCACAGCAAAGGTGCCAGCGGGGAAAAGTGATGCTGGTCCTCATTGCCTCCTGGAACCTCTTCAAATGCCCCAGACAATTTGGCCCTCTCTGCTTTCCTGCGGACTCCATCCTCAAAAGCACCTGTTTTCGCTTTCGGCAACCTCAGGAGCAAAAAAGACAAACGTCCAGCTTTTGCTGCCACAGCAAAGGTGCCAGCGGGGAAAAGTAATGCTGGTTCTCACTGCCTCCTGGAACCCTTTCAAATGCCCCAGACAATTTGGCCCTCTCTGCTTTCCTGCGGACTCCATCCTCAAAAGCACCTGTTTTCGCTTTCGGCAGCCTCCGGAGCAAGAAAGACAAACGTCCAGCTTTTGCTGCCACAGCAAAGGTGCCAGCGGGGAAAAGTGATGCTGGTCCTCATTGCCTCCTGGAACCCTTTCAAATGCGACAGACAATTTGGCCCTCTCTGCTTTCCTGCGGACTCCATCCTCAAAAGCACCTGTTTTCGCTTTCGGCAACCTCCGGAGCAAAAAAGACAAACGTCCAGCTTTTGCTGCCACAGCAAAGGTGCCAGCGGGGAAAAGTAATGCTGGTTCTCATTGCCTCCTGGAACCTCTTCAAATGCCACAGACAATTTGGCCCGCTCTGCTTTCTTGCGGACTCCATCCTCAAAAGCACCTGTTTTCGCTTTCGGCATCCTCCTGAGCAAAAAAGACAAACGTCCAGCTTTTGCTGCCACAGCAAAGTTGCCAGCGGAGAAAAGTGATGCTGGTTCTCATTGCCTCCTGGAACCTCTTCAAATGCCACAGACAATTTGGCCCTCTCTGCTTTCCTGCGGACTCCATCCTCAAAAGCACCTGTTTTCGCTTTCGGCATCCTCCGGAGCAAAAAAGACAAACGTCCAGCTTTTGCTGCCACAGCAAACGTGCCAGCGGGGAAAAGTAATGCTGGTTCTCACTGCCTCCTGGAACCCTTTCAAATGCCCCAGACAATTTGGCCCTCTCTGCTTTCCTGCGGACTCCATCCTCAAAAGCACCTTTTTTCGCTTTCGGCATCCTCCTGAGCAAAAAAGACAAACGTCCAGCTTTTGCTGCCACAGCAAAGGTGCCAGCGGGGAAAAGTAATGTTGGTTCTCACTGCCTCCTGGAACTCTTTCAAATGCCACAGACAATTTGGCCCTCTCTGCTTTCCTGCGAACTCCATCCTCAAAAGCACCTGTTTTCGCTTTCGGCAGCCTCCGGAGCAAAAAAGACAAACGTCCAGCTTTTGCTGCCACAGCAAAGGTGCCAGTGGAGAAAAGTAATGCTGGTTCTCACTGCCTCCTGGAACCCTTTCAAATGCCCTAGACAATTTGGCCCTCCCTGCTTTCCTGCGGACTCCATCCTCAAAAGCACCTTTTTTCACTTTCGGCGCCCTCCGGTGGTAAAAAGACAAACGTCCAGCTTTTGCTGCCACAGCAAAGGTGCCAGCGGGGAAAAGTGATGCTGGTCCTCACTGCCTCCTGGAACCCTTTCAAATGCCCCAGACAATTTGGCCCTCTCTGCTTTCCTGCGGACTCCATCCTCAAAAGCACCTGTTTTCGCTTTCGGCAGCCTCCGGAGCAAAAAAGACAAACGTCCAGCTTTTGCTGCCACAGCAAATTTGCCAGCGGAGAAAAGTAATGCTGGTTCTCACTGCCTCCTGGAACTCTTTCAAATGCCACAGACAACTTGGCCCTCTCTGCTTTCCTGCGGACTCCATCCTCAAAAGCACCTGTTTTCGCTTTCGGCGCTGTTTGGAGCAAAAAAGACAAACGTCCAGCTTTTGCTGCCACAGCAAAGGTGCCAGCGGGGAAAAGTGATGCTGGTCCTCACTGCCTCCTGGAACCCCTTCAAATGCCCCAGACAATTTGGCCCTCTCTGCTTTCCTGCGGACTCCATCCTCAAAAGCACCTGTTTTCGCTTTCGGCAACCTCCGGAGCAAAAAAGACAAACGTCCAGCTTTTGCTGCCACAGCAAAGGTGCCAGCGGGGAAAAGTGATGCTGGTTCTCACTGCCTCCTGGAACCTCTACAAATGCCACAGACAATTTGGCCCTCTCTGGTTTCCTGCGGACTCCATCCTCAAAAGCACCTGTTTTCGCTTTCGGCATCCTCCGGAGCAAAAAAGACAAACGTCCAGCTTTTGCTGCCACAGCAAAGGTGCCAGCAGGGAAAAGTAATGCTTGTTCTCACTGCCTCCTGGAACCCTTTTAAATGCCCCAGACAATTTGGCCCTCTCTGCTTTCCTGCAGACTCCATTCTCAAAAGCACCTGTTTTCGCTTTCGGCAGCCTCCGGAGCAAAAAAGACAAACGTCCAGCTTTTGCTGCCACAGCAAAGTTGCCAGCGGAGAAAAGTAATGCTGGTTCTCATTGCCTCCTGGAACCTCTTCAAATGCCACAGACAATTTGGCCCTCTCTGCTTTCCTGCGGACTCCATCCTCAAAAGCACCTGTTTTCGCTTTCGGCAGCCTCCGGAGCAAAAAAGACAAACGTCCAGCTTTTGCTGCCACAGCAAATTTGCCAGCGGAGAAAAGTAATGCTGGTTCTCACTGCCTCCTGGAACTCTTTCAAATGCCACAGACAACTTGGCCCTCTCTGCTTTCCTGCGGACTCCATCCTCAAAAGCACCTGTTTTCGCTTTCGGCGCTGTTTGGAGCAAAAAAGACAAACGTCCAGCTTTTGCTGCCACAGCAAAGGTGCCAGCGGGGAAAAGTGATGCTGGTCCTCACTGCCTCCTGGAACCCCTTCAAATGCCCCAGACAATTTGGCCCTCTCTGCTTTCCTGCGGACTCCATCCTCAAAAGCACCTGTTTTCGCTTTCGGCAACCTCCGGAGCAAAAAAGACAAACGTCCAGCTTTTGCTGCCACAGCAAAGGTGCCAGCGGGGAAAAGTGATGCTGGTTCTCACTGCCTCCTGGAACCTCTACAAATGCCACAGACAATTTGGCCCTCTCTGGTTTCCTGCGGACTCCATCCTCAAAAGCACCTGTTTTCGCTTTCGGCATCCTCCGGAGCAAAAAAGACAAACGTCCAGCTTTTGCTGCCACAGCAAAGGTGCCAGCAGGGAAAAGTAATGCTTGTTCTCACTGCCTCCTGGAACCCTTTTAAATGCCCCAGACAATTTGGCCCTCTCTGCTTTCCTGCGGACTCCATTCTCAAAAGCACCTGTTTTCGCTTTCGGCAGCCTCCGGAGCAAAAAAGACAAACGTCCAGCTTTTGCTGCCACAGCAAAGTTGCCAGCGGAGAAAAGTAATGCTGGTTCTCATTGCCTCCTGGAACCTCTTCAAATGCCACAGACAATTTGGCCCTCTCTGCTTTCCTGCGGACTCCATCCTCAAAAGCACCTGTTTTCGCTTTCGGCATCATCCGGAGCAAAAAAGACAAACGTCCAGCTTTTCCTGCCACAGCAAAGGTGCCAGCGGGGAAAAGTGATGCTGGTCCTCACTGCCTCCTGGAACCCCTTCAAATGCCCCAGACAATTTGGCCCTCTCTGCTTTCCTGCGGACTCCATCCTCAAAAGCACCTTTTTTCGCTTTCGGCAACCTCAGGAGCAAAAAAGACAAACGTCCAGCTTTTGCTGCCACAGCAAAGGAGCCAGCGAGGAAAAGTGATGCTGGTCCTCATTGCCTCCTGGAACCTCTTCAAATGCCCCAGACAATTTGGCCCTCTCTGCTTTCCTGCGGACTCCATCCTCAAAAGCACCTGTTTTCGCTTTCGGCAACCTCAGGAGCAAAAAAGACAAACGTCCAGCTTTTGCTGCCACAGCAAAGGTGCCAGCGGGGAAAAGTAATGCTGGTTCTCACTGCCTCCTGGAACCCTTTCAAATGCCCCAGACAATTTGGCCCTCTCTGCTTTCCTGCGGACTCCATCCTCAAAAGCACCTGTTTTCGCTTTCGGCAGCCTCCGGAGCAAGAAAGACAAACGTCCAGCTTTTGCTGCCACAGCAAAGGTGCCAGCGGGGAAAAGTGATGCTGGTCCTCATTGCCTCCTGGAACCCTTTCAAATGCGACAGACAATTTGGCCCTCTCTGCTTTCCTGCGGACTCCATCCTCAAAAGCACCTGTTTTCGCTTTCGGCAACCTCCGGAGCAAAAAAGACAAACGTCCAGCTTTTGCTGCCACAGCAAAGGTGCCAGCGGGGAAAAGTGATGCTGGTTCTCACTGCCTCCTGGAACCTCTTCAAATGCCCCAGACAATTTGGCCCTCTCTGCTTTCCTGCGGACTCCATCCTCAAAAGCACCTGTTTTCGCTTTCGGCATCCTCCGGAGCAAAAAAGACAAACGTCCAGCTTTTGCTGCCACAGCAAAGGTGCCAGCAGGGAAAAGTAATGCTTGTTCTCACTGCCTCCTGGAACCCTTTCAAATGCCCCAGACAATTTGGCCCTCTCTGCTTTCCTGCGGACTCCATTCTCAAAAGCACTTGTTTTCGCTTTCAGCAACCTCCGGAGCAAGAAAGACAAACGTCCAGCTTTTGCTGCCACAGCAAAGGTGCCAGCGGAGAAAAGTAATGCTGGTTCTCACTGCCTCCTGGAACCCTTTCAAATGCCACAGACAATTTGGCCCTCTCTGCTTTCCTGCGGACTCCATCCTCAAAAGCACCTGTTTTCGCTTTCGGCAGCCTCCGGAGCAAAAAAGACAAACGTCCAGCTTTTGCTGCCACAGCAAAGGTGCCAGCGGGGAAAAGTAATGCTGGTTCTCACTGCCTCCTGGAACTCTTTCAAATGCCACAGACAATTTGGCCCTCTCTGCTTTCCTGCGGACTCCATCCTCAAAAGCACCTGTTTTCGCTTTCGGCAGCCTCCGGTGGTAAAAAGACAAACGTCCAGCTTTTGCTGCCATAGAAAAGGTGCCAACGGGGAAAAGTAATGCTGGTTCTCACTGTCTCCTGGAACTTCTTCAAATGCCCCAGACAATTTGGCCCTCTCTGCTTTCCTGCGGACTCCATCCTCAAAAGCACTTTTTTTCGCTTTCGGCAACCTCCGGAGCAAAAAAGACAAACGTCCAGCTTTTGCTGCCACAGCAAAGGTGCCAGCGGGGAAAAGTGATGCTGGTCCTCACTGCCTCCTGCAACCCCTTCAAATGCCCCAGACAATTTGGCCCTCTCTGCTTTCCTGCGGACTCCATCCTCAAAAGCACCTGTTTTCGCTTTCGGCATCCTCCGGAGCAAAAAAGACAAACGTCCAGCTTTTGCTGCCACAGCAAAGGTGCCAGCGGGGAAAAGTAATGCTGGTTCTCACTGCCTCCTGGAACCCTTTCAAATGCCCCAGACAATTTGGCCCTCTCTGCTTTCCTGCGGACTCTATCCTCAAAAGCACCTTTTTTCACTTTCGGCGCCCTCCGGTGGTAAAAAGACAAACGTCCAGCTTTTGCTGCCACAGCAAAGGTGCCAACGGGGAAAAGTAATGCTGGTTCTCACTGCCTCCTGGAACCTCTTCAAATGCCCCAGACAATTTGGCCCTCTCTGCTTTCCTGCAGACTCCATCCTCAAAAGCGCCTGTTTTCGCTTTCGGCAGCCTCCGGTGGTAAAAAGACAAACGTCCAGCTTTTGCTGCCACAGCAAATGTGCCAGCGGGGAAAAGTAATGCTGGTTCTCACTGTCTCCTGGAACCTCTTCAAATGCCACAGACAATTTGGCACTCTCTGCTTTCTGGCGGACTTCATCCTCAAAAGCACCTGTTTTCGCTTTCGGCAGCCTCCGGAGCAAAAAAGACAAACGTCCAGCTTTTGCTGCCACAGCAAAGGTGCCAGCGGGGAAAAGTGATGCTGGTCCTCATTTCCTCCTGGAACCCTTTCAAATGCCACAGACAATTTGGCCCTCTCTGCTTTCCTGCGGACTCCATCCTCAAAAGCACTTTTTTTCGCTTTCGGCAACCTCCGGAGCAAAAAAGACAAACGTCCAGCTTTTGCTGCCACAGCAAAGGTGCCAGCGGGGAAAAGTAATGCTGGTTCTCACTGCCTCCTGGAACTCTTTCAAATGCCACAGACAATTTGGCCCTCTCTGCTTTCCTGCGGACTCCATCCTCAAAAGCACTTTTTTTCGCTTTCGGCAACCTCCGGAGCAAAAAAGACAAACGTCCAGCTTTTGCTGCCACAGCAAAGGTGCCAGCGGGGAAAAGTGATGCTGGTCCTCACTGCCTCCTGGAACCCCTTCAAATGCCACAGACAATTTGGCCCTCTCTGCTTTCCTGCGGACTCCATCCTCAAAAGCACCTGTTTTCGCTTTCGGCAACCTCCGGAGCAAAAAAGACAAACGTCCAGCTTTTGCTGTCACAGCAAAGGTGCCAGCGGGGAAAAGTGATGCTGGTTCTCACTGCCTCCTGGAACCTCTTCAAATGCCACAGACAATTTGGCCCTCTCTGGTTTCCTGCGGACTCCATCCTCAAAAGCACCTGTTTTCGCTTTCGGCATCCTCCGGAGCAAAAAAGACAAACGTCCAGCTTTTGCTGCCACAGCAAAGGTGCCAGCAGGGAAAAGTAATGCTTGTTCTCACTGCCTCCTGGAACCCTTTCAAATGCCACAGACAATTTGGCCCTCTCTGCTTTCCTGCGGACTCCATTCTCAAAAGCACCTGTTTTCGCTTTCGGCAGCCTCCGGAGCAAAAAAGACAAACGTCCAGCTTTTGCTGCCACAGCAAAGGTGCCAGCGGGGAAAAGTAATGCTGGTCCTCATTGCCTCCTGGAACCTCTTCAAATGCCACAGACAATTTGGCCCTCTCTGCTTTCTTGCGGACTCCATCCTCAAAAGCACCTGTTTTCGCTTTCGGCATCCTCCTGAGCAAAAAAGACAAACGTCCAGCTTTTGCTGCCACAGCAAAGTTGCCAGCGGGGAAAAGTAATGCTGGTTCTCATTGCCTCCTGGAACCTCTTCAAATGCCACAGACAATTTGGCCCTCTCTGCTTTCCTGCGGACTCCATCCTCAAAAGCACCTGTTTTCGCTTTCGGCATCATCCGGAGCAAAAAAGACAAACGTCCAGCTTTTCCTGCCACAGCAAAGGTGCCAGCGGGGAAAAGTGATGCTGGTCCTCACTGCCTCCTGGAACCCCTTCAAATGCCCCAGACAATTTGGCCCTCTCTGCTTTCCTGCGGACTCCATCCTCAAAAGCACCTGTTTTCGCTTTCGGCAACCTCAGGAGCAAAAAAGACAAACGTCCAGCTTTTGCTGCCACAGCAAAGGTGCCAGCGGGGAAAAGTAATGATGGTTCTCACTGCCTCCTGGAACCCTTTCAAATGCCCCAGACAATTTGGCCCTCTCTGCTTTCCTGCGGACTCCATCCTCAAAAGCCCCTGTTTTCGCTTTCGGCAGCCTCCGGAGCAAGAAAGACAAACGTCCAGCTTTTGCTGCCACAGCAAAGGTGCCAGCGGTGAAAAGTGATGCTGGTCCTCATTGCCTCCTGGAACCCTTTCAAATGCGACAGACAATTTGGCCCTCTCTGCTTTCCTGCGGACTCCATCCTCAAAAGCACCTGTTTTCGCTTTCGGCAACCTCCGGAGCAAAAAAGACAAACGTCCAGCTTTTGCTGCCACAGCAAAGGTGCCAGCGGGGAAAAGTGATGCTGGTTCTCACTGCCTCCTGGAACCTCTTCAAATGCCACAGACAATTTGGCCCTCTCTGGTTTCCTGCGGACTCCATCCTCAAAAGCACCTGTTTTCGCTTTCGGCATCCTCCGGAGCAAAAAAGACAAACGTCCAGCTTTTGCTGCCACAGCAAAGGTGCCAGCAGGGAAAAGTAATGCTTGTTCTCACTGCCTCCTGGAACCCTTTCAAATGCCCCAGACAATTTGGCCCTCTCTGCTTTCCTGCGGACTCCATCCTCAAAAGCACCTGTTTTCTCTTTCGGCAGCCTCCAGAGCAAAAAAGACAAACGTCCAGCTTTTGCTGCCACAGCAAAGGTGCCAGCGGGGAAAAGTAATGCTGGTCCTCATTGCCTCCTGGAACCTCTTCAAATGCCACAGACAATTTGGCCCTCTCTGCTTTCTTGCGGACTCCATCCTCAAAAGCACCTGTTTTCGCTTTCGGCATCCTCCTGAGCAAAAAAGACAAACGTCCAGCTTTTGCTGCCACAGCAAAGTTGCCAGCGGAGAAAAGTGATGCTGGTTCTCATTGCCTCCTGGAACCTCTTCAAATGCCACAGACAATTTGGCCCTCTCTGCTTTCCTGCGGACTCCATCCTCAAAAGCACCTGTTTTCGCTTTCGGCATCCTCCGGAGCAAAAAAGACAAACGTCCAGCTTTTGCTGCCACAGCAAACGTGCCAGCGGGGAAAAGTAATGCTGGTTCTCACTGCCTCCTGGAACCCTTTCAAATGCCACAGACAATTTGGCCCTCTCTGCTTTCCTGCTGACTCCATCCTCAAAAGCACCTGTTTTCGCTTTCGGCAGCCTCCTGAGCAAAAAAGACAAACGTCCAGCTTTTGCTGCCACAGCAAAGGTGCCAGCGGAGAAAAGTAATGCTGGTTCTCACTGCCTCCTGGAACTCTTTCAAATGCCACAGACAACTTGGCCCTCTCTGCTTTACTGCGGACTCTATCCTCAAAAGCACCTTTTTTCACTTTCGGCGCCCTCCGATGGTAAAAAGACAAACGTCCAGCTTTTGCTGCCACAGCAAAAGTGCCAGCGGGGAAAAGTAATGCTGGTTCTCACTGCCTCATGGAACCCTTTCAAATGCCACAGACAATTTGGCCCTCTCTGTTTTCCTGCGGACTCCATCCTCAAAAGCACCTGTTTTCGATTTCGGCAGCCTCCGGAGCAAAAAAGACAAACGTCCAGCTTTTGCTGCCACAGCAAAGGTGCCAGCGGGGAAAAGTAATGCTGGTTCTCACTGCCTCCTGGAACTCATTCAAATGCCACAGACAATTTGGCCCTCTCTGCTTTCCTGCGAAATCCATCCTCAAAAGCACCTGTTTTCGCTTTCGGCAGCCTCCGGAGCAAAAAAGACAAACGTCCAGCTTTTGCTGCCACAGCAAAGGTGCCAGTGGAGAAAAGTAATGCTGGTTCTCACTGCCTCCTGGAACCCTTTCAAATGCCCCAGACAATTTGGCCCTCCCTGCTTTCCTGCGGACTCCATCCTCAAAAGCACCTTTTTTCACTTTCGGCGCCCTCCGGTGGTAAAAAGACAAACGTCCAGCTTTTGCTGCCACAGCAAAGGTGCCAGCGGGGAAAAGTGATGCTGGTTCTCACTGCCTCCTGGAACTCTTTCAAATGCCACAGACAATTTGGCCCTCTCTGCTTTCCTGCGGACTCCATCCTCAAAAGCACCTGTTTTCGCTTTCGGCATCCTCCGGAGCAAAAAAGACAAACGTCCAGCTTTTGCTGCCACAGCAAACGTGCCAGCGGGGAAAAGTAATGCTGGTTCTCACTGCCTCCTGGAACCCTTTCAAATGCCACAGACAATTTGGCCCTCTCTGCTTTCCTGCTGACTCCATCCTCAAAAGCACCTGTTTTCGCTTTCGGCAGCCTCAGGAGCAAAAAAGACAAACGTCCAGCTTTTGCTGCCACAGCAAAGGTGCCAGCGGAGAAAAGTAATGCTGGTTCTCACTGCCTCCTGGAACTCTTTCAAATGCCACAGACAACTTGGCCCTCTCTGCTTTACTGCAGACTCTATCCTCAAAAGCACCTTTTTTCACTTTCGGCGCCCTCCGATGGTAAAAAGACAAACGTCCAGCTTTTGCTGCCACAGCAAAGGTGCCAGCGGGGAAAAGTGATGCTGGTTCTCACTGCCTCCTGGAACTCTTTCAAATGCCACAGACAATTTGGCCCTCTCTGCTTTCCTGCGGACTCCATCCTCAAAAGCACCTGTTTTCGCTTTCGGCAGCCCCCGGAGCAAAAAAGACAAACGTCCAGCTTTTGCTGCCACAGCAAAGGTGCCAGCGGGGAAAAGTGATGCTGGTCCTCACTGCCTCCTGGAACCCTTTCAAATGCCACAGACAACTTGGCCCTCTCTGCTTTACTGCGGACTCTATCCTCAAAAGCACCTTTTTTCACTTTCGGCGCCCTCCGATGGTAAAAAGACAAACGTCCAGCTTTTGCTGCCACAGCAAAGGTGCCAGCGGGGAAAAGTGATGCTGGTTCTCACTGCCTCATGGAACCCTTTCAAATGCCATAGACAATTTGGCCCTCTCTGTTTTCCTGCGGACTCCATCCTCAAAAGCACCTGTTTTCGCTTTCGGCAGCCTCCGGAGCAAAAAAGACAAACGTCCAGCTTTTGCTGCCACAGCAAAGGTGCCAGTGGAGAAAAGTAATGCTGGTTCTCACTGCCTCCTGGAACCCTTTCAAATGCCCCAGACAATTTGGCCCTCCCTGCTTTCCTGCGGACTCCATCCTCAAAAGCACCTTTTTTCACTTTCGGCGCCCTCCGGTGGTAAAAAGACAAACGTCCAGCTTTTGCTGCCACAGCAAAGGTGCCAGCGGGGAAAAGTGATGCTGGTTCTCACTGCCTCCTGGAACTCTTTCAAATGCCACAGACAATTTGGCCCTCTCTGCTTTCCTGCGGACTCCATCCTCAAAAGCACCTGTTTTCGCTTTCGGCAGCCCCCGGAGCAAAAAAGACAAACGTCCAGCTTTTGCTGCCACAGCAAAGGTGCCAGCGGGGAAAAGTGATGCTGGTCTTCACTGCCTCCTGGAACCCTTTCAAATGCCACAGACAATTTGGCCCTCTCTGCTTTCCTGCGGACTCCATCCTCAAAAGCACCTGTTTTCGCTTTCGGCAGCCTCCGGAGCAAAAAAGACAAACGTCCAGCTCTTGCTGCCACAGCAAAGTTGCCAGCGGAGAAAAGTAATGCTGGTTCTCACTGCCTCCTGGAACTCTTTCAAATGCCACAGACAATTTGGCACTCTCTGCTTTCCTGCGGACTCCATCCTCAAAAGCACCTTTTTTCGCTTTCGGCAACCTCAGGAGCAAAAAAGACAAACGTCCAGCTTTTGCTGCCACAGCAAAGGTGCCAGCAAGGAAAAGTAATGCTGGTTCTCACTGCCTCATGGAACCCTTTCAAATGCCCCAGACAATTTGGCCCTCTCTGCTTTCCTGCGGACTCCATCCTCAAAAGCACCTGTTTTCGCTTTCGGCAGCCTCCGGAGCAAAAAAGACAAACGTCCAGCTTTTGCTGCCACAGCAAAGGTGCCAGCGGGGAAAAGTAATGCTGGTTCTCACTGCCTCCTGGAACTCTTTCAAATGCCACAGACAATTTGGCCCTCTCTGCTTTCCTGCGAACTCCATCCTCAAAAGCACCTGTTTTCGCTTTCGGCAGCCTCCGGAGCAAAAAAGACAAACGTCCAGCTTTTGCTGCCATAGCAAAGGTGCCAGCGGGGAAAAGTAATGCTGGTTCTCACTGCCTCCTGGAACCCTTTCAAATGCCACAGACAATTTGGCCCTCTCTGCTTTCCTGCGGACTCCATCCTCAAAAGCACCTGTTTTCGCTTTCGGCAATGTCACGAGCAAAAAAGACAAACGTCCAGCTTTTGCTGCCACAGCAAAGGTGCCAGCGGGGAAAAGTGATGCTGGTTCTCACTGCCTCCTGGAACTCTTTCAAATGCCACAGATAATTTGGCCCTCTCTGCTTTCCTGCGGACTCCATCCTCAAAAGCACCTGTTTTCGCTTTCGGCAGCCCCCGGAGCAAAAAAGACAAACGTCCAGCTTTTGCTGCCACAGCAAACGTGCCAGCGGGGAAAAGTGATGCTGGTTCTCACTGCCTCATGGAACCCTTTCAAATGCCACAGACAATTTGGCCCTCTCTGCTTTCCTGCGGACTCCATCCTCAAAAGCACCTGTTTTCGCTTTCGGCAGCCTCCGGAGCAAAAAAGACAAACGTCCAGCTTTTGCTGCCACAGCAAAGGTGCCAGCGGGGAAAAGTAATGTTGGTTCTCACTGCCTCCTGGAACTCTTTCAAATGCCACAGACAATTTGGCCCTCTCTGCTTTCCTGCGAAATCCATCCTCAAAAGCACCTGTTTTCGCTTTCGGCAGCCTCCGGAGCAAAAAAGACAAACGTCCAGCTTTTGCTGCCACAGCAAAGGTGCCAGTGGAGAAAAGTAATGCTGGTTCTCACTGCCTCCTGGAACCCTTTCAAATGCCCCAGACAATTTGGCCCTCCCTGCTTTCCTGCGGACTCCATCCTCAAAAGCACCTTTTTTCACTTTCGGCGCCCTCCGGTGGTAAAAAGACAAACGTCCAGCTTTTGCTGCCACAGCAAAGGTGCCAGCGGGGAAAAGTGATGCTGGTTCTCACTGCCTCCTGGAACTCTTTCAAATGCCACAGACAATTTGGCCCTCTCTGCTTTCCTGCGGACTCCATCCTCAAAAGCACCTGTTTTCGCTTTCGGCATCCTCCGGAGCAAAAAAGACAAACGTCCAGCTTTTGCTGCCACAGCAAACGTGCCAGCGGGGAAAAGTAATGCTGGTTCTCACTGCCTCCTGGAACCCTTTCAAATGCCACAGACAATTTGGCCCTCTCTGCTTTCCTGCTGACTCCATCCTCAAAAGCACCTTTTTTCGCTTTCGGCATCCTCCTGAGATAAAAAGACAAACGTCCAGCTTTTGCTGCCACAGCAAAGGTGCCAGCGGAGAAAAGTAATGCTGGTTCTCACTGCCTCCTGGAACTCTTTCAAATGCCACAGACAACTTGGCCCTCTCTGCTTTACTGCAGACTCTATCCTCAAAAGCACCTTTTTTCACTCTCGGCGCCCTCCGATGGTAAAAAGACAAACGTCCAGCTTTTGCTGCCACAGCAAAGGTGCCAGCGGGGAAAAGTGATGCTGGTCCTCACTGCCTCCTGGAACCCTTTCAAATGCTACAGACAACTTGGCCCTCTCTGCTTTACTGCGGACTCTATCCTCAAAAGCACCTTTTTTCACTTTCGGCGCCCTCCGATGGTAAAAAGACAAACGTCCAGCTTTTGCTGCCACAGCAAAAGTGCCAGCGGGGAAAAGTAATGCTGGTTCTCACTGCCTCATGGAACCCTTTCAAATGCCATAGACAATTTGGCCCTCTCTGTTTTCCTGCGGACTCCATCCTCAAAAGCACCTGTTTTCGCTTTCGGCAGCCTCCGGAGCAAAAAAGACAAACGTCCAGCTTTTGCTGCCACAGCAAAGGTGCCAGCGGGGAAAAGTAATGCTGGTTCTCACTGCCTCCTGGAACTCTTTCAAATGCCACAGACAATTTGGCCCTCTCTGCTTTCCTGCGAACTCCATCCTCAAAAGCACCTGTTTTAGCTTTCGGCAGCCTCTGGAGCAAAAAAGACAAACGTCCAGCTTTTGCTGCCACAGCAAAGGTGCCAGTGGAGAAAAGTAATGCTGGTTCTCACTGCCTCCTGGAACCCTTTCAAATGCCCCAGACAATTTGGCCCTCCCTGCTTTCCTGCGGACTCCATCCTCAAAAGCACCTTTTTTCACTTTCGGCGCCCTCCGGTGTAAAAAGACAAACGTCCAGCTTTTGCTGCCACAGCAAAGGTGCCAGCGGGGAAAAGTGATGCTGGTTCTCACTGCCTCCTGGAACTCTTTCAAATGCCACAGACAATTTGGCCCTCTCTGCTTTCCTGCGGACTCCATCCTCAAAAGCACCTGTTTTCGCTTTCGGCAGCCCCCGGAGCAAAAAAGACAAACGTCCAGCTTTTGCTGCCACAGCAAAGGTGCCAGCGGGGAAAAGTGATGCTGGTCTTCACTGCCTCCTGGAACCCTTTCAAATGCCACAGACAATTTGGCCCTCTCTGCTTTCCTGCGGACTCCATCCTCAAAAGCACCTGTTTTCGCTTTCGGCAGCCTCCGGAGCAAAAAAGACAAACGTCCAGCTTTTCCTGCCACAGCAAAGGTGCCAGCGGGGAAAAGTAATGCTGGTTCTCACTGCCTCCTGGAACTCTTTCAAATGCCACAGACAATTTGGCCCTCTCTGCTTTCCTGCGAACTCCATCCTCAAAAGCACCTGTTTTCGCTTTCGGCAGCCTCCGGAGCAAAAAAGACAAACGTCCAGCTTTTGCTGCCACAGCAAAGGTGCCAGCGGAGAAAAGAAATGCTGGTTCTCACTGCCTCCTGGAACCCTTTCAAATGCCCCAGACAATTTGGCCCTCCCTGCTTTCCTGTGGACTCCATCCTCAAAAGCACCTTTTTTCACTTTCGGCGCCCTCCGGTGGTAAAAAGACAAACGTCCAGCTTTTGCTGCCACAGCAAAGGTGCCAGCGGGGAAAAGTAATGCTGGTTCTCACTGCCTCCTGGAACTCTTTCAAATGCCACAGACAATTTGGCCCTCTCTGCTTTCCTGCGGACTCCATCCTCAAAAGCACCTGTTTTCGCTTTCGGCAATGTCACGAGCAAAAAAGACAAACGTCCAGCTTTTGCTGCCACAGCAAACGTGCCAGCGGGGAAAAGTGATGCTGGTTCTCACTGCCTCATGGAACCCTTTCAAATGCCACAGACAATTTGGCCCTCTCTGCTTTCCTGCGGACTCCATCCTCAAAAGCACCTGTTTTCGCTTTCGGCAGCCTCCGGAGCAAAAAAGACAAACGTCCAGCTTTTGCTGCCACAGCAAAGGTGCCAGCGGGGAAAAGTAATGTTGGTTCTCACTGCCTCCTGGACCTCTTTCAAATGCCACAGACAATTTGGCCCTCTCTGCTTTCCTGCGAACTCCATCCTCAAAAGCACCTTTTTTCACTTTCGGCGCCCTCCGGTGGTAAAAAGACAAACGTCCAGCTTTTGCTGCCACAGCAAAGGTGCCAGCGGGGAAAAGTGATGCTGGTCCTCACTGCCTCCTGGAACCCTTTCAAATGCCCCAGACAATTTGGCCCTCTCTGCTTTCCTGCGGACTCCATCCTCAAAAGCACCTGTTTTCGCTTTCGGCAGCCTCCGGAGCAAAAAAGACAAACGTCCAGCTTTTGCTGCCACAGCAAATTTGCCAGCGGAGAAAAGTAATGCTGGTTCTCACTGCCTCCTGGAACTCTTTCAAATGCCACAGACAACTTGGCCCTCTCTGCTTTCCTGCGGACTCCATCCTCAAAAGCACCTGTTTTCGCTTTCGGCGCTGTTTGGAGCAAAAAAGACAAACGTCCAGCTTTTGCTGCCACAGCAAAGGTGCCAGCGGGGAAAAGTGATGCTGGTCCTCACTGCCTCCTGGAACCCCTTCAAATGCCCCAGACAATTTGGCCCTCTCTGCTTTCCTGCGGACTCCATCCTCAAAAGCACCTGTTTTCGCTTTCGGCAACCTCCGGAGCAAAAAAGACAAACGTCCAGCTTTTGCTGCCACAGCAAAGGTGCCAGCGGGGAAAAGTGATGCTGGTTCTCACTGCCTCCTGGAACCTCTTCAAATGCCACAGACAATTTGGCCCTCTCTGGTTTCCTGCGGACTCCATCCTCAAAAGCACCTGTTTTCGCTTTCGGCATCCTCCGGAGCAAAAAAGACAAACGTCCAGCTTTTGCTGCCACAGCAAAGGTGCCAGCGGGGAAAAGTAATGCTTGTTCTCACTGCCTCCTGGAACCCTTTCAAATGCCCCAGACAATTTGGCCCTCTCTGCTTTCCTGCGGACTCCATTCTCAAAAGCACCTGTTTTCGCTTTCGGCAGCCTCCGGAGCAAAAAAGACAAACGTCCAGCTTTTGCTGCCACAGCAAAGGTGCCAGCGGGGAAAAGTAATGCTGGTCCTCATTGCCTCCTGGAACCTCTTCAAATGCCACAGACAATTTGGCCCTCTCTGCTTTCTTGCGGACTCCATCCTCAAAAGCACCTGTTTTCGCTTTCGGCATCCTCCTGAGCAAAAAAGACAAACGTCCAGCTTTTGCTGCCACAGCAAAGTTGCCAGCGGAGAAAAGTAATGCTGGTTCTCATTGCCTCCTGGAACCTCTTCAAATGCCACAGACAATTTGGCCCTCTCTGGTTTCCTGCGGACTCCATCCTCAAAAGCACCTGTTTTCGCTTTCGGCATCATCCGGAGCAAAAAAGACAAACGTCCAGCTTTTCCTGCCACAGCAAAGGTGTCAGCGGGGAAAAGTGATGCTGGTCCTCACTGCCTCCTGGAACCCCTTCAAATGCCCCAGACAATTTGGCCCACTCTGCTTTTCTGCGGACTCCATCCTCAAAAGCACCTGTTTTCGCATTCGGCAACCTCAGGAGCAAAAAAGACAAACGTCCAGCTTTTGCTGCCACAGCAAAGGTGCCAGCGGGGAAAAGTGATGCTACTCCGCATTGCCTCCTGGAACCTCTTCAAATGCCCCAGACAATTTGGCCCTCTCTGCTTTCCTGCGGACTCCATCCTCAAAAGCACCTGTTTTCGCTTTCGGCAACCTCAGGAGCAAAAAAGACAAACGTCCAGCTTTTGCTGCCACAGCAAAGGTGCCAGCGGGGAAAAGTAATGCTGGTTCTCACTGCCTCCTGGAACCCTTTCAAATGCCCCAGACAATTTGGCCCTCTCTGCTTTCCTGCGGACTCCATCCTCAAAAGCACCTGTTTTCGCTTTCGGCAGCCTCCGGAGCAAGAAAGACAAACGTCCAGCTTTTGCTGCCACAGCAAAGGTGCCAGCGGGGAAAAGTGATGCTGGTCCTCATTGCCTCCTGGAACCCTTTCAAATGCGACAGACAATTTGGCCCTCTCTGCTTTCCTGCGGACTCCATCCTCAAAAGCACCTGTTTTCGCTTTCGGCAACCTCCGGAGCAAAAAAGACAAACGTCCAGCTTTTGCTGCCACAGCAAAGGTGCCAGCAGGGAAGAGTGATGCTGGTTCTCACTGCCTCCTGGAACCTCTTCAAATGCCCCAGACAATTTGGCCCTCTCTGCTTTCCTGCGGACTCCATTCTCAAAAGCACTTGTTTTCGCTTTCGGCAGCCTCCGGAGCAAAAAAGACAAACGTCCAGCTTTTGCTGCCACAGCAAAGGTGCCAGCGGGGAAAAGTAATGCTGGTCCTCATTGCCTCCTGGAACCTCTTCAAATGCCACAGACAATTTGGCCCTCTCTGCTTTCTTGCGGACTCCATCCTCAAAAGCACCTGTTTTCGCTTTCGGCATCCTCCTGAGCAAAAAAGACAAACGTCCAGCTTTTGCTGCCACAGCAAAGTTGCCAGCGGAGAAAAGTGATGCTGGTTCTCATTGCCTCCTGGAACCTCTTCAAATGCCACAGACAATTTGGCCCTCTCTGCTTTCCTGCGGACTCCATCCTCAAAAGCACCTGTTTTCGCTTTCGGCATCCTCCGGAGCAAAAAAGACAAACGTCCAGCTTTTGCTGCCACAGCAAACGTGCCAGCGGGAAAAAGTAATGCTGGTTCTCACTGCCTCCTGGAACCCTTTCAAATGCCACAGACAATTTGGCCCTCTCTGCTTTCCTGCGGACTCCATCCTCAAAAGCACCTTTTTTCGCTTTCGGCATCCTCCTGAGCAAAAAAGACAAACGTCCAGCTTTTGCTGCCACAGCAAAGGTGCCAGCAGGGAAAAGTAATGTTGGTTCTCACTGCCTCCTGGAACTCTTTCAAATGCCACAGACAATTTGGCCCTCTCTGCTTTCCTGCGAACTCCATCCTCAAAAGCACCTGTTTTCGCTTTCGGCAGCCTCCGGAGCAAAAAAGACAAACGTCCAGCTTTTGCTGCCACAGCAAAGGTGCCAGTGGAGAAAAGTGATGCTGGTCCTCACTGCCTCCTGGAACCCCTTCAAATGCCCCAGACAATTTGGCCCTCTCTGCTTTCCTGCGGACTCCATCCTCAAAAGCACCTGTTTTCGCTTTCGGCAACCTCCGGAGCAAAAAAGACAAACGTCCAGCTTTTGCTGCCACAGCAAAGGTGCCAGCGGGGAAAAGTGATGCTGGTCCTCATTGCCTCCTGGAACCCTTTCAAATGCGACAGACAATTTGGCCCTCTCTGCTTTCCTGCGGACTCCATCCTCAAAAGCACCTGTTTTCGCTTTCGGCAACCTCCGGAGCAAAAAAGACAAACGTCCAGCTTTTGCTGCCACAGCAAAGGTGCCAGCGGGGAAAAGTAATGCTGGTCCTCATTGCCTCCTGGAACCTCTTCAAATGCCACAGACAATTTGGCCCTCTCTGCTTTCTTGCGGACTCCATCCTCAAAAGCACCTGTTTTCGCTTTCGGCATCCTCCTGAGCAAAAAAGACAAACGTCCAGCTTTTGCTGCCACAGCAAAGTTGCCAGCGGAGAAAAGTGATGCTGGTTCTCATTGCCTCCTGGAACCTCTTCAAATGCCACAGACAATTTGGCCCTCTCTGCTTTCCTGCGGACTCCATCCTCAAAAGCACCTGTTTTCGCTTTCGGCATCCTCCGGAGCAAAAAAGACAAACGTCCAGCTTTTGCTGCCACAGCAAACGTGCCAGCGGGGAAAAGTAATGCTGGTTCTCACTGCCTCCTGGAACCCTTTCAAATGCCCCAGACAATTTGGCCCTCTCTGCTTTCCTGCGGACTCCATCCTCAAAAGCACCTTTTTTCGCTTTCGGCATCCTCCTGAGCAAAAAAGACAAACGTCCAGCTTTTGCTGCCACAGCAAAGGTGCCAGCGGGGAAAAGTAATGTTGGTTCTCACTGCCTCCTGGAACTCTTTCAAATGCCACAGACAATTTGGCCCTCTCTGCTTTCCTGCGAACTCCATCCTCAAAAGCACCTGTTTTCGCTTTCGGCAGCCTCCGGAGCAAAAAAGACAAACGTCCAGCTTTTGCTGCCACAGCAAAGGTGCCAGTGGAGAAAAGTAATGCTGGTTCTCACTGCCTCCTGGAACCCTTTCAAATGCCCTAGACAATTTGGCCCTCCCTGCTTTCCTGCGGACTCCATCCTCAAAAGCACCTTTTTTCACTTTCGGCGCCCTCCGGTGGTAAAAAGACAAACGTCCAGCTTTTGCTGCCACAGCAAAGGTGCCAGCGGGGAAAAGTGATGCTACTCCGCATTGCCTCCTGGAACCTCTTCAAATGCCCCAGACAATTTGGCCCTCTCTGCTTTCCTGCGGACTCCATCCTCAAAAGCACCTGTTTTCGCTTTCGGCAACCTCAGGAGCAAAAAAGACAAACGTCCAGCTTTTGCTGCCACAGCAAAGGAGCCAGCGAGGAAAAGTGATGCTGGTCCTCATTGCCTCCTGGAACCTCTTCAAATGCCCCAGACAATTTGGCCCTCTCTGCTTTCCTGCGGACTCCATCCTCAAAAGCACCTGTTTTCGCTTTCGGCAACCTCAGGAGCAAAAAAGACAAACGTCCAGCTTTTGCTGCCACAGCAAAGGTGCCAGCGGGGAAAAGTAATGCTGGTTCTCACTGCCTCCTGGAACCCTTTCAAATGCCCCAGACAATTTGGCCCTCTCTGCTTTCCTGCGGACTCCATCCTCAAAAGCACCTGTTTTCGCTTTCGGCAGCCTCCGGAGCAAGAAAGACAAACGTCCAGCTTTTGCTGCCACAGCAAACGTGCCAGCGGGGAAAAGTGATGCTGGTCCTCATTGCCTCCTGGAACCCTTTCAAATGCGACAGACAATTTGGCCCTCTCTGCTTTCCTGCGGACTCCATCCTCAAAAGCACCTGTTTTCGCTTTCGGCAACCTCCGGAGCAAAAAAGACAAACGTCCAGCTTTTGCTGCCACAGCAAAGGTGCCAGCGGGGAAAAGTAATGCTGGTCCTCATTGCCTCCTGGAACCTCTTCAAATGCCACAGACAATTTGGCCCTCTCTGCTTTCTTGCGGACTCCATCCTCAAAAGCACCTGTTTTCGCTTTCGGCATCCTCCTGAGCAAAAAAGACAAACGTCCAGCTTTTGCTGCCACAGCAAAGGTGCCAGCGGGGAAAAGTGATGCTGGTCCTCATTGCCTCCTGGATCCTCTTCAAATGCCCCAGACAATTTGGCCCTCTCTGCTTTCCTGCGGACTCCATCCTCAAAAGCACCTGTTTTCGCTTTCGGCAACCTCAGGAGCAAAAAAGACAAACGTCCAGCTTTTGCTGCCACAGCAAAGGTGCCAGCGGGGAAAAGTAATGCTGGTTCTCACTGCCTCCTGGAACCCTTTCAAATGCCCCAGACAATTTGGCCCTCTCTGCTTTCCTGCGGACTCCATCCTCAAAAGCACCTGTTTTCGCTTTCGGCAGCCTCCGGAGCAAGAAAGACAAACGTCCAGCTTTTGCTGCCACAGCAAAGGTGCCAGCGGGGAAAAGTGATGCTGGTCCTCATTGCCTCCTGGAACCCTTTCAAATGCGACAGACAATTTGGCCCTCTCTGCTTTCCTGCGGACTCCATCCTCAAAAGCACCTGTTTTCGCTTTCGGCAACCTCCGGAGCAAAAAAGACAAACGTCCAGCTTTTGCTGCCACAGCAAAGGTGCCAGCGGGGAAAAGTAATGCTGGTCCTCATTGCCTCCTGGAACCTCTTCAAATGCCACAGACAATTTGGCCCTCTCTGCTTTCTTGCGGACTCCATCCTCAAAAGCACCTGTTTTCGCTTTCGGCATCCTCCTGAGCAAAAAAGACAAACGTCCAGCTTTTGCTGCCACAGCAAAGTTGCCAGCGGAGAAAAGTGATGCTGGTTCTCATTGCCTCCTGGAACCTCTTCAAATGCCACAGACAATTTGGCCCTCTCTGCTTTCCTGCGGACTCCATCCTCAAAAGCACCTGTTTTCGCTTTCGGCATCCTCCGGAGCAAAAAAGACAAACGTCCAGCTTTTGCTGCCACAGCAAACGTGCCAGCGGGGAAAAGTAATGCTGGTTCTCACTGCCTCCTGGAACCCTTTCAAATGCCCCAGACAATTTGGCCCTCTCTGCTTTCCTGCGGACTCCATCCTCAAAAGCACCTTTTTTCGCTTTCGGCATCCTCCTGAGCAAAAAAGACAAACGTCCAGCTTTTGCTGCCACAGCAAAGGTGCCAGCGGGGAAAAGTAATGTTGGTTCTCACTGCCTCCTGGAACTCTTTCAAATGCCACAGACAATTTGGCCCTCTCTGCTTTCCTGCGAACTCCATCCTCAAAAGCACCTGTTTTCGCTTTCGGCAGCCTCCGGAGCAAAAAAGACAAACGTCCAGCTTTTGCTGCCACAGCAAAGGTGCCAGTGGAGAAAAGTAATGCTGGTTCTCACTGCCTCCTGGAACCCTTTCAAATGCCCTAGACAATTTGGCCCTCCCTGCTTTCCTGCGGACTCCATCCTCAAAAGCACCTTTTTTCACTTTCGGCGCCCTCCGGTGGTAAAAAGACAAACGTCCAGCTTTTGCTGCCACAGCAAAGGTGCCAGCGGGGAAAAGTGATGCTGGTCCTCACTGCCTCCTGGAACCCTTTCAAATGCCCCAGACAATTTGGCCCTCTCTGCTTTCCTGCGGACTCCATCCTCAAAAGCACCTGTTTTCGCTTTCGGCAGCCTCCGGAGCAAAAAAGACAAACGTCCAGCTTTTGCTGCCACAGCAAATTTGCCAGCGGAGAAAAGTAATGCTGGTTCTCACTGCCTCCTGGAACTCTTTCAAATGCCACAGACAACTTGGCCCTCTCTGCTTTCCTGCGGACTCCATCCTCAAAAGCACCTGTTTTCGCTTTCGGCGCTGTTTGGAGCAAAAAAGACAAACGTCCAGCTTTTGCTGCCACAGCAAAGGTGCCAGCGGGGAAAAGTGATGCTGGTCCTCACTGCCTCCTGGAACCCCTTCAAATGCCCCAGACAATTTGGCCCTCTCTGCTTTCCTGCGGACTCCATCCTCAAAAGCACCTGTTTTCGCTTTCGGCAACCTCCGGAGCAAAAAAGACAAACGTCCAGCTTTTGCTGCCACAGCAAAGGTGCCAGCGGGGAAAAGTGATGCTGGTTCTCACTGCCTCCTGGAACCTCTACAAATGCCACAGACAATTTGGCCCTCTCTGGTTTCCTGCGGACTCCATCCTCAAAAGCACCTGTTTTCGCTTTCGGCATCCTCCGGAGCAAAAAAGACAAACGTCCAGCTTTTGCTGCCACAGCAAAGGTGCCAGCAGGGAAAAGTAATGCTTGTTCTCACTGCCTCCTGGAACCCTTTTAAATGCCCCAGACAATTTGGCCCTCTCTGCTTTCCTGCGGACTCCATTCTCAAAAGCACCTGTTTTCGCTTTCGGCAGCCTCCGGAGCAAAAAAGACAAACGTCCAGCTTTTGCTGCCACAGCAAAGTTGCCAGCGGAGAAAAGTAATGCTGGTTCTCATTGCCTCCTGGAACCTCTTCAAATGCCACAGACAATTTGGCCCTCTCTGCTTTCCTGCGGACTCCATCCTCAAAAGCACCTGTTTTCGCTTTCGGCATCATCCGGAGCAAAAAAGACAAACGTCCAGCTTTTCCTGCCACAGCAAAGGTGCCAGCGGGGAAAAGTGATGCTGGTCCTCACTGCCTCCTGGAACCTCTTCAAATGCCCCAGACAATTTGGCCCTCTCTGCTTTCCTGCGGACTCCATCCTCAAAAGCACCTGTTTTCGCTTTCGGCAACCTCAGGAGCAAAAAAGACAAACGTCCAGCTTTTGCTGCCACAGCAAAGGAGCCAGCGAGGAAAAGTGATGCTGGTCCTCATTGCCTCCTGGAACCTCTTCAAATGCCCCAGACAATTTGGCCCTCTCTGCTTTCCTGCGGACTCCATCCTCAAAAGCACCTGTTTTCGCTTTCGGCAACCTCAGGAGCAAAAAAGACAAACGTCCAGCTTTTGCTGCCACAGCAAAGGTGCCAGCGGGGAAAAGTAATGCTGGTTCTCACTGCCTCCTGGAACCCTTTCAAATGCCCCAGACAATTTTGCCCTCTCTGCTTTCCTGCGGACTCCATCCTCAAAAGCACCTGTTTTCGCTTTCGGCAGCCTCCGGAGCAAGAAAGACAAACGTCCAGCTTTTGCTGCCACAGCAAAGGTGCCAGCGGGGAAAAGTGATGCTGGTCCTCATTGCCTCCTGGAACCCTTTCAAATGCGACAGACAATTTGGCCCTCTCTGCTTTCCTGCGGACTCCATCCTCAAAAGCACCTGTTTTCGCTTTCGGCAACCTCCGGAGCAAAAAAGACAAACGTCCAGCTTTTGCTGCCACAGCAAAGGTGCCAGCGGGGAAAAGTGATGCTGGTTCTCACTGCCTCCTGGAACCTCTTCAAATGCCCCAGACAATTTGGCCCTCTCTGCTTTCCTGCGGACTCCATCCTCAAAAGCACCTGTTTTCGCTTTCGGCATCCTCCGGAGCAAAAAAGACAAACGTCCAGCTTTTGCTGCCACAGCGAAGGTGCCAGCGGGGAAAAGTAATGCTGGTCCTCATTGCCTCCTGGAACCTCTTCAAATGCCACAGACAATTTGGCCCTCTCTGCTTTCTTGCGGACTCCATCCTCAAAAGCACCTGTTTTCGCTTTCGGCATCCTCCTGAGCAAAAAAGACAAACGTCCAGCTTTTGCTGCCACAGCAAAGTTGCCAGCGGAGAAAAGTGATGCTGGTTCTCATTGCCTCCTGGAACCTCTTCAAATGCCACAGACAATTTGGCCCTCTCTGCTTTCCTGCGGACTCCATCCTCAAAAGCACCTGTTTTCGCTTTCGGCATCCTCCGGAGCAAAAAAGACAAACGTCCAGCTTTTGCTGCCACAGCAAACGTGCCAGCGGGGAAAAGTAATGCTGGTTCTCACTGCCTCCTGGAACCCTTTCAAATGCCACAGACAATTTGGCCCTCTCTGCTTTCCTGCAGACTCCATTCTCAAAAGCACCTGTTTTCGCTTTCGGCATCCTCCTGAGCAAAAAAGACAAACGTCCAGCTTTTGCTGCCACAGCAAAGGTGCCAGCGGAGAAAAGTAATGCTGGTTCTCACTGCCTCCTGGAACTCTTTCAAATGCCACAGACAACTTGGCCCTCTCTGCTTTACTGCGGACTCTATCCTCAAAAGCACCTTTTTTCACTTTCGGCACCCTCCGATGGTAAAAAGACAAACGTCCAGCTTTTGCTGCCACAGCAAAAGTGCCAGCGGGGAAAAGTAATGCTGGTTCTCACTGCCTCATGGAACCCTTTCAAATGCCACAGACAATTTGGCCCTCTCTGTTTTCCTGCGGACTCCATCCTCAAAAGCACCTGTTTTCGCTTTCGGCAGCCTCCGGAGCAAAAAAGACAGACGTCCAGCTTTTGCTGCCACAGCAAAGGTGCCAGCGGGGAAAAGTAATGCTGGTTCTCACTGCCTCCTGGAACTCTTTCAAATGCCACAGACAATTTGGCCCTCTCTGCTTTCCTGCGAAATCCATCCTCAAAAGCACCTGTTTTCGCTTTCGGCATCCTCCGGAGCAAAAAAGACAAACGTCCAGCTTTTGCTGCCACAGCAAACGTGCCAGCGGGGAAAAGTAATGCTGGTTCTCACTGCCTCCTGGAACCCTTTCAAATGCCCCAGACAATTTGGCCCTCCCTGCTTTCCTGCGGACTCCATCCTCAAAAGCACCTTTTTTCACTTTCGGCGCCCTCCGGTGATAAAAAGACAAACGTCCAGCTTTTGCTGCCACAGCAAAGGTGCCAGCGGGGAAAAGTGATGCTGGTTCTCACTGCCTCCTGGAACTCTTTCAAATGCCACAGACAATTTGGCCCTCTCTGCTTTCCTGCGGACTCCATCCTCAAAAGCACCTGTTTTCGCTTTCGGCAGCCCCCGGAGCAAAAAAGACAAACGTCCAGCTTTTGCTGCCACAGCAAAGGTGCCAGCGGGGAAAAGTGATGCTGGTCCTCACTGCCTCCTGGAACCCTTTCAAATGCCACAGACAACTTGGCCCTCTCTGCTTTACTGCGGACTCTATCCTCAAAAGCACCTTTTTTCACTTTCGGCGCCCTCCGATGGTAAAAAGACAAACGTCCAGCTTTTGCTGCCACAGCAAAAGTGCCAGCGGGGAAAAGTAATGCTGGTTCTCACTGCCTCATGGAACCCTTTCAAATGCCATAGACAATTTGGCCCTCTCTGTTTTCCTGCGGACTCCATCCTCAAAAGCACCTGTTTTCGCTTTCGGCAGCCTCCGGAGCAAAAAAGACAAACGTCCAGCTTTTGCTGCCACAGCAAAGGTGCCAGCGGGGAAAAGTAATGCTGGTTCTCACTGCCTCCTGGAACTCTTTCAAATGCCACAGACAATTTGGCCCTCTCTGCTTTCCTGCGAACTCCACCTTCAAAAGCACCTGTTTTAGCTTTCGGCAGCCTCCGGAGCAAAAAAGACAAACGTCCAGCTTTTGCTGCCACAGCAAAGGTGCCAGTGGAGAAAAGTAATGCTGGTTCTCACTGCCTCCTGGAACCCTTTCAAATGCCCCAGACAATTTGGCCCTCCCTGCTTTCCTGCGGACTCCATCCTCAAAAGCACCTTTTTTCACTTTCGGCGCCCTCCGGTGGTAAAAAGACAAATGTCCAGCTTTTGCTGCCACAGCAAAGGTGCCAGCGGGGAAAAGTGATGCTGGTTCTCACTGCCTCCTGGAACTCTTTCAAATGCCACAGACAATTTGGCCCTCTCTGCTTTCCTGCGGACTCCATCCTCAAAAGCACCTGTTTTCGCTTTCGGCAGCCCCCGGAGCAAAAAAGACAAACGTCCAGCTTTTGCTGCCACAGCAAACGTGCCAGCGGGGAAAAGTGATGCTGGTCCTCACTGCCTCCTGGAACCTCTTCAAATGCCACAGACAATTTGGCCCTCTCTGCTTTCCTGCGGACTCCATCCTCAAAAGCACCTGTTTTCGCTTTCGGCAGCCTCCGGAGCAAAAAAGACAAACGTCCAGCTTTTGCTGCCACAGCAAAGTTGCCAGCGGAGAAAAGTAATGCTGGTTCTCACTGCCTCCTGGAACTCTTTCAAATGCCACAGACAATTTGGCCCTCCCTGCTTTCCTGCGGACTCCATCCTCAAAAGCACCTTTTTTCACTTTCGGCGCCCTCCGGTGGTAAAAAGACAAACGTCCAGCTTTTGCTGCCACAGCAAAGGTGCCAGCGGGGAAAAGTGATGCTGGTCCTCACTGCCTCCTGGAACCCTTTCAAATGCCCCAGACAATTTGGCCCTCTCTGCTTTCCTGCGGACTCCATCCTCAAAAGCACCTGTTTTCGCTTTCGGCAGCCTCCGGAGCAAAAAAGACAAACGTCCAGCTTTTGCTGCCACAGCAGAGGTGCCAGCGGAGAAAAGTAATGCTGGTTCTCACTGCCTCCTGGAACTCTTTCAAATGCCACAGACAACTTGGCCCTCTCTGCTTTCCTGCGGACTCCATCCTCAAAAGCACCTGTTTTCGCTTTCGGCGCTGTTTGGAGCAAAAAAGACAAACGTCCAGCTTTTGCTGCCACAGCAAAGGTGCCAGCGGGGAAAAGTGATGCTGGTCCTCACTGCCTCCTGGAACCCTTTCAAATGCCCCAGACAATTTGGCCCTCTCTGCTTTCCTGCGGACTCCATCCTCAAAAGCACCTGTTTTCGCTTTCGGCAGCATCCGGAGCAAGAAAGACAAACGTCCAGCTTTTGCTGCCACAGCAAAGGTGCCAGCGGGGAAAAGTGATGCTGGTCCTCATTGCCTCCTGGAACCCTTTCAAATGTGACAGACAATTTGGCCCTCTCTGCTTTCCTGCGGACTCCATCCTCAAAAGCACCTGTTTTCGCTTTCGGCAACCTCCGGAGCAAAAAAGACAAACGTCCAGCTTTTGCTGCCACAGCAAAGGTGCCAGCGGGGAAAAGTGATGCTGGTTCTCACTGCCTCCTGGAACCTCTTCAAATGCCCCAGACAATTTGGCCCTCTCTGCTTTCCTGCGGACTCCATCCTCAAAAGCACCTGTTTTCGCTTTCGGCATCCTCCGGAGCAAAAAAGACAAACGTCCAGCTTTTGCTGCCACAGCAAAGGTGCCAGCAGGGAAAAGTAATGCTTGTTCTCACTGCCTCCTGGAACCCTTTCAAATGCCCCAGACAATTTGGCCCTCTCTGCTTTCCTGCGGACTCCATTCTCAAAAGCACTTGTTTTCGCTTTCGGCAGCCTCCAGAGCAAAAAAGACAAACGTCCAGCTTTTGCTGCCACAGCAAAGGTGCCAGCGGGGAAAAGTAATGCTGGTCCTCATTGCCTCCTGGAACCTCTTCAAATGCCACAGACAATTTGGCCCTCTCTGCTTTCTTGCGGACTCCATCCTCAAAAGCACCTTTTTTCACTTTCGGCACCCTCCGATGGTAAAAAGACAAACGTCCAGCTTTTGCTGCCACAGCAAAAGTGCCAGCGGGGAAAAGTAATGCTGGTTCTCACTGCCTCATGGAACCCTTTCAAATGCCACAGACAATTTGGCCCTCTCTGTTTTCCTGCGGACTCCATCCTCAAAAGCACCTGTTTTCGCTTTCGGCAGCCTCCGGAGCAAAAAAGACAAACGTCCAGCTTTTGCTGCCACAGCAAAGGTGCCAGCGGGGAAAAGTAATGCTGGTTCTCACTGCCTCCTGGAACTCTTTCAAATGCCACAGACAATTTGGCCCTCTCTGCTTTCCTGCGAAATCCATCCTCAAAAGCACCTGTTTTCGCTTTCGGCAGCCTCCGGAGCAAAAAAGACAAACGTCCAGCTTTTGCTGCCACAGCAAAGGTGCCAGTGGAGAAAAGTAATGCTGGTTCTCACTGCCTCCTGGAACCCTTTCAAATGCCCCAGACAATTTGGCCCTCCCTGCTTTCCTGCGGACTCCATCCTCAAAAGCACCTTTTTTCACTTTCGGCGCCCTCCGGTGGTAAAAAGACAAACGTCCAGCTTTTGCTGCCACAGCAAAGGTGCCAGCGGGGAAAAGTGATGCTGGTTCTCACTGCCTCCTGGAACTCTTTCAAATGCCACAGACAATTTGGCCCTCTCTGCTTTCCTGCGGACTCCATCCTCAAAAGCACCTGTTTTCGCTTTCGGCAGCCCCCGGAGCAAAAAAGACAAACGTCCAGCTTTTGCTGCCACAGCAAAGGTGCCAGCGGGGAAAAGTGATGCTGGTCCTCACTGCCTCCTGGAACCCTTTCAAATGCCACAGACAACTTGGCCCTCTCTGCTTTACTGCGGACTCTATCCTCAAAAGCACCTTTTTTCACTTTCGGCGCCCTCCGATGGTAAAAAGACAAACGTCCAGCTTTTGCTGCCACAGCAAAAGTGCCAGCGGGGAAAAGTAATGCTGGTTCTCACTGCCTCATGGAACCCTTTCAAATGCCATAGACAATTTGGCCCTCTCTGTTTTCCTGCGGACTCCATCCTCAAAAGCACCTGTTTTCGCTTTCGGCAGCCTCCGGAGCAAAAAAGACAAACGTCCAGCTTTTGCTGCCACAGCAAAGGTCCCAGCGGGGAAAAGTAATGCTGGTTCTCACTGCCTCCTGGAACTCTTTCAAATGCCACAGACAATTTGGCCCTCTCTGCTTTCCTGCGAACTCCACCTTCAAAAGCACCTGTTTTAGCTTTCGGCAGCCTCCGGAGCAAAAAAGACAAACGTCCAGCTTTTGCTGCCACAGCAAAGGTGCCAGTGGAGAAAAGTAATGCTGGTTCTCACTGCCTCCTGGAACCCTTTCAAATGCCCCAGACAATTTGGCCCTCCCTGCTTTCCTGCGGACTCCATCCTCAAAAGCACCTTTTTTCACTTTCGGCGCCCTCCGGTGGTAAAAAGACAAATGTCCAGCTTTTGCTGCCACAGCAAAGGTGCCAGCGGGGAAAAGTGATGCTGGTTCTCACTGCCTCCTGGAACTCTTTCAAATGCCACAGACAATTTGGCCCTCTCTGCTTTCCTGCGGACTCCATCCTCAAAAGCACCTGTTTTCGCTTTCGGCAGCCCCCGGAGCAAAAAAGACAAACGTCCAGCTTTTGCTGCCACAGCAAAGGTGCCAGCGGGGAAAAGTGATGCTGGTCCTCACTGCCTCCTGGAACCTCTTCAAATGCCACAGACAATTTGGCCCTCTCTGCTTTCCTGCGGACTCCATCCTCAAAAGCACCTGTTTTCGCTTTCGGCAGCCTCCGGAGCAAAAAAGACAAACGTCCAGCTTTTGCTGCCACAGCAAAGTTGCCAGCGGAGAAAAGTAATGCTGGTTCTCACTGCCTCCTGGAACTCTTTCAAATGCCAAAGACAATTTGGCCCTCCCTGCTTTCCTGCGGACTCCATCCTCAAAAGCACCTTTTTTTACTTTCGGCGCCCTCCGGTGGTAAAAAGACAAACGTCCAGCTTTTGCTGCCACAGCAAAGGTGCCAGCGGGGAAAAGTGATGCTGGTCCTCACTGCCTCCTGGAACCCTTTCAAATGCCCCAGACAATTTGGCCCTCTCTGCTTTCCTGCGGACTCCATCCTCAAAAGCACCTGTTTTCGCTTTCGGCAGCCTCCGGAGCAAAAAAGACAAACGTCCAGCTTTTGCTGCCACAGCAGAGGTGCCAGCGGAGAAAAGTAATGCTGGTTCTCACTGCCTCCTGGAACTCTTTCAAATGCCACAGACAACTTGGCCCTCTCTGCTTTCCTGCGGACTCCATCCTCAAAAGCACCTGTTTTCGCTTTCGGCGCTGTTTGGAGCAAAAAAGACAAACGTCCAGCTTTTGCTGCCACAGCAAAGGTGCCAGCGGGGAAAAGTGATGCTGGTCCTCACTGCCTCCTGGAACCCCTTCAAATGCCCCAGACAATTTGGCCCTCTCTGCTTTCCTGCGGACTCCATCCTCAAAAGCACCTGTTTTCGCTTTCGGCAGCCTCCGGAGCAAAAAAGACAAACGTCCAGCTTTTGCTGCCACAGCAAAGGTGCCAGCGGGGAAAAGTGATGCTGGTTCTCACTGCCTCCTGGAACCTCTTCAAATGCCACAGACAATTTGGCCCTCTCTGGTTTCCTGCGGACTCCATCCTCAAAAGCACCTGTTTTCGCTTTCGGCATCCTCCGGAGCAAAAAAGACAAACGTCCAGCTTTTGCTGCCACAGCAAAGGTGCCAGCAGGGAAAAGTAATGCTTGTTCTCACTGCCTCCTGGAACCCTTTCAAATGCCCCAGACAATTTGGCCCTCTCTGCTTTCCTGCGGACTCCATTCTCAAAAGCACCTGTTTTCGCTTTCGGCAGCCTCCGGAGCAAAAAAGACAAACGTCCAGCTTTTGCTGCCACAGCAAAGGTGCCAGCGGGGAAAAGTAATGCTGGTCCTCATTGCCTCCTGGAACCTCTTCAAATGCCACAGACAATTTGGCCCTCTCTGCTTTCTTGCGGACTCCATCCTCAAAAGCAGCTGTTTTCGCTTTCGGCATCCTCCTGAGCAAAAAAGACAAACGTCCAGCTTTTGCTGCCACAGCAAAGTTGCCAGCGGAGAAAAGTAATGCTGGTTCTCATTGCCTCCTGGAACTCTTTCAAATGCCACAGACAATTTGGCCCTCTCTGGTTTCCTGCGGACTCCATCCTCAAAAGCACCTGTTTTCGCTTTCGGCATCATCCGGAGCAAAAAAGACAAACGTCCAGCTTTTCCTGCCACAGCAAAGGTGCCAGCGGAGAAAAGTGATGCTGGTCCTCACTGCCTCCTGGAACCCCTTCAAATGCCGCAGACAATTTGGCCCACTCTGCTTTCCTGCGGACTCCATCCTCAAAAGCACCTGTTTTCGCTTTCGGCAGCCTCCAGAGCAAAAAAGACAAACGTCCAGCTTTTGCTGCCACAGCAAAGGTGCCAGCGGGGAAAAGTGATGCTACTCCGCATTGCCTCCTGGAACCTCTTCAAATGCCCCAGACAATTTGGCCCTCTCTGCTTTCCTGCGGACTCCATCCTCAAAAGCACCTGTTTTCGCTTTCGGCAGCCTCCGGAGCAAAAAAGACAAACGTCCAGCTTTTGCTGCCACAGCAAACGTGCCAGCGGGGAAAAGTAATGCTGGTTCTCACTGCCTCCTGGAACCCTTTCAAATGCCACAGACAATTTGGCCCTCTCTGCTTTCCTGCTGACTCCATCCTCAAAAGCACCTTTTTTCGCTTTCGGCATCCTCCTGAGCAAAAAAGACAAACGTCCAGCTTTTGCTGCCACAGCAAAGGTGCCAGCGGAGAAAAGTAATGCTGGTTCTCACTGCCTCCTGGAACCCTTTCAAATGCCACAGACAATTTGGCCCTCTCTGTTTTCCTGCGGACTCCATCCTCAAAAGCACCTGTTTTCGCTTTCGGCAGCCTCCGGAGCAAAAAAGACAAACGTCCAGCTTTTGCTGCCACAGCAAAGGTGCCAGCGGGGAAAAGTAATGCTGGTTCTCACTGCCTCCTGGAACTCTTTCAAATGCCACAGACAATTTGGCCCTCTCTGCTTTCCTGCGAAATCCATCCTCAAAAGCACCTGTTTTCGCTTTCGGCAGCCTCCGGAGCAAAAAAGACAAACGTCCAGCTTTTGCTGCCACAGCAAAGGTGCCAGTGGAGAAAAGTAATGCTGGTTCTCACTGCCTCCTGGAACCCTTTCAAATGCCCCAGACAATTTGGCCCTCCCTGCTTTCCTGCGGACTCCATCCTCAAAAGCACCTTTTTTCACTTTCGGCGCCCTCCGGTGGTAAAAAGACAAACGTCCAGCTTTTGCTGCCACAGCAAAGGTGCCAGCGGGGAAAAGTGATGCTGGTTCTCACTGCCTCCTGGAACTCTTTCAAATGCCACAGACAATTTGGCCCTCTCTGCTTTCCTGCGGACTCCATCCTCAAAAGCACCTGTTTTCGCTTTCGGCAGCCCCCGGAGCAAAAAAGACAAACGTCCAGCTTTTGCTGCCACAGCAAAGGTGCCAGCGGGGAAAAGTGATGCTGGTCCTCACTGCCTCCTGGAACCCTTTCAAATGCCACAGACAACTTGGCCCTCTCTGCTTTACTGCGGACTCTATCCTCAAAAGCACCTTTTTTCACTTTCGGCGCCCTCCGATGGTAAAAAGACAAACGTCCAGCTTTTGCTGCCACAGCAAAAGTGCCAGCGGGGAAAAGTAATGCTGGTTCTCACTGCCTCATGGAACCCTTTCAAATGCCATAGACAATTTGGCCCTCTCTGTTTTCCTGCAGACTCCATCCTCAAAAGCACCTGTTTTCGCTTTCGGCAGCCTCCGGAGCAAAAAAGACAAACGTCCAGCTTTTGCTGCCACAGCAAAGGTCCCAGCGGGGAAAAGTAATGCTGGTTCTCACTGCCTCCTGGAACTCTTTCAAATGCCACAGACAATTTGGCCCTCTCTGCTTTCCTGCGAACTCCACCTTCAAAAGCACCTGTTTTAGCTTTCGGCAGCCTCCGGAGCAAAAAAGACAAACGTCCAGCTTTTGCTGCCACAGCAAAGGTGCCAGTGGAGAAAAGTAATGCTGGTTCTCACTGCCTCCTGGAACCCTTTCAAATGCCCCAGACAATTTGGCCCTCCCTGCTTTCCTGCGGACTCCATCCTCAAAAGCACCTTTTTTCACTTTCGGCGCCCTCCGGTGGTAAAAAGACAAACGTCCAGCTTTTGCTGCCACAGCAGAGGTGCCAGCGGAGAAAAGTAATGCTGGTTCTCATTGCCTCCTGGAACCCTTTCAAATGCGACAGACAATTTGGCCCTCTCTGCTTTCCTGCGGACTCCATCCTCAAAAGCACCTGTTTTCGCTTTCGGCAACCTCCGGAGCAAAAAAGACAAACGTCCAGCTTTTGCTGCCACAGCAAAGGTGCCAGCGGGGAAAAGTGATGCTTGTTCTCACTGCCTCCTGGAACCCTTTCAAATGCCCCAGACAATTTGGCCCTCTCTGCTTTCCTGCGGACTCCATCCTCAAAAGCACTTGTTTTCGCTTTCGGCAGCCTCCGGAGCAAAAAAGACAAACGTCCAGCTTTTGCTGCCACAGCAAAGGTGCCAGCGGGGATAAGTCATGCTGGTCCTCATTGCCTCCTGGAACCTCTTCAAATGCCACAGACAATTTGGCCCTCTCTGCTTTCTTGCGGACTCCATCCTCAAAAGCACCTGTTTTCGCTTTCGGCATCCTCCTGAGCAAAAAAGACAAACGTCCAGCTTTTGCTGCCACAGCAAAGTTGCCAGCGGAGAAAAGTGATGCTGGTTCTCATTGCCTCCTGGAACCTCTTCAAATGCCACAGACAATTTGGCCCTCTCTGCTTTCCTGCGGACTCCATCCGCAAAAGCACCTGTTTTCGCTTTCGGCATCCTCCGGAGCAAAAAAGACAAACGTCCAGCTTTTGCTGCCACAGCAAACGTGCCAGCGGGGAAAAGTAATGCTGGTTCTCACTGCCTCCTGGAACCCTTTCAAATGCCACAGACAATTTGGCCCTCTCTGCTTTCCTGCTGACTCCATCCTCAAAAGCACCTTTTTTCGCTTTCGGCATCCTCCTGAGCAAAAAAGACAAACGTCCAGCTTTTGCTGCCACAGCAAAGGTGCCAGCGGAGAAAAGTAATGCTGGTTCTCACTGCCTCCTGGAACTCTTTCAAATGCCACAGACAACTTGGCCCTCTCTGCTTTACTGCGGACTCTATCCTCAAAAGCACCTTTTTTCACTTTCGGCGCCCTCCGATGGTAAAAAGACAAACGTCCAGCTTTTGCTGCCACAGCAAAAGTGCCAGCGGGGAAAAGTAATGCTGGTTCTCACTGCCTCATGGAACCCTTTCAAATGCCACAGACAATTTGGCCCTCTCTGTTTTCCTGCGGACTCCATCCTCAAAAGCACCTGTTTTCGCTTTCGGCAGCCTCCGGAGCAAAAAAGACAAACGTCCAGCTTTTGCTGCCACAGCAAAGGTGCCAGCGGGGAAAAGTAATGCTGGTTCTCACTGCCTCCTGGAACTCTTTCAAATGCCACAGACAATTTGGCCCTCTCTGCTTTCCTGCGAAATCCATCCTCAAAAGCACCTGTTTTCGCTTTCGGCAGCCTCCGGAGCAAAAAAGACAAACGTCCAGCTTTTGCTGCCACAGCAAAGGTGCCAGTGGAGAAAAGTAATGCTGGTTCTCACTGCCTCCTGGAACCCTTTCAAATGCCCCAGACAATTTGGCCCTCCCTGCTTTCCTGCGGACTCCATCCTCAAAAGCACCTTTTTTCACTTTCGGCGCCCTCCGGTGGTAAAAAGACAAACGTCCAGCTTTTGCTGCCACAGCAAAGGTGCCAGCGGGGAAAAGTGATGCTGGTTCTCACTGCCTCCTGGAACTCTTTCAAATGCCACAGACAATTTGGCCCTCTCTGCTTTCCTGCGGACTCCATCCTCAAAAGCACCTGTTTTCGCTTTCGGCAGCCCCCGGATCAAAAAAGACAAACGTCCAGCTTTTGCTGCCACAGCAAAGGTGCCAGCGGGGAAAAGTGATGCTGGTCCTCACTGCCTCCTGGAACCCTTTCAAATGCCACAGACAACTTGGCCCTCTCTGCTTTACTGCGGACTCTATCCTCAAAAGCACCTTTTTTCACTTTCGGCGCCCTCCGATGGTAAAAAGACAAACGTCCACCTTTTGCTGCCACAGCAAAAGTGCCAGCGGGGAAAAGTAATGCTGGTTCTCACTGCCTCATGGAACCCTTTCAAATGCCATAGACAATTTGGCCCTCTCTGTTTTCCTGCGGACTCCATCCTCAAAAGCACCTGTTTTCGCTTTCGGCAGCCTCCGGAGCAAAAAAGACAAACGTCCAGCTTTTGCTGCCACAGCAAAGGTGCCAGCGGGGAAAAGTAATGCTGGTTCTCACTGCCTCCTGGAACTCTTTCAAATGCCACAGACAATTTGGCCCTCTCTGCTTTCCTGCAAACTCCATCCTCAAAAGCACCTGTTTTAGCTTTCGGCAGCCTCCGGAGCAAAAAAGACAAACGTCCAGCTTTTGCTGCCACAGCAAAGGTGCCAGTGGAGAAAAGTAATGCTGGTTCTCACTGCCTCCTGGAACCCTTTCAAATGCCCCAGACAATTTGGCCCTCCCTGCTTTCCTGCGGACTCCATCCTCAAAAGCACCTTTTTTCACTTTCGGCGCCCTCCGGTGGTAAAAAGACAAATGTCCAGCTTTTGCTGCCACAGCAAAGGTGCCAGCGGGGAAAAGTGATGCTGGTTCTCACTGCCTCCTGGAACTCTTTCAAATGCCACAGACAATTTGGCCCTCTCTGCTTTCCTGCGGACTCCATCCTCAAAAGCACCTGTTTTCGCTTTCGGCAGCCCCCGGAGCAAAAAAGACAAACGTCCAGCTTTTGCTGCCACAGCAAAGGTGCCAGCGGGGAAAAGTGATGCTGGTCCTCACTGCCTCCTGGAACCCTTTCAAATGCCACAGACAACTTGACCCTCTCTGCTTTACTGCGGACTCTATCCTCAAAAGCACCTTTTTTCACTTTCGGCGCCCTCCGATGGTAAAAAGACAAACGTCCAGCTTTTGCTGCCACAGCAAAAGTGCCAGCGGGGAAAAGTAATGCTGGTTCTCACTGCCTCATGGAACCCTTTCAAATGCCCCAGACAATTTGGCCCTCTCTGCTTTCCTGCGGACTCCATTCTCAAAAGCACCTGTTTTCGCTTTCGGCAACCTCAGGAGCAAAAAAGACAAACGTCCAGCTTTTGCTGCCACAGCAAAGGTGCCAGCGGGGAAAAGTAATGCTGGTTCTCACTGCCTCCTGGAACCCTTTCAAATGCCACAGACAATTTGGCCCTCTCTGCTTTCCTGCGGACTCCATCTTCAAAAGCACCTGTTTTCGCTTTCGGCGCTGTTTGGAGCAAAAAAGACAAACGTCCAGCTTTTGCTGCCACAGCAAAGGTGCCAGCGGGGAAAAGTGATGCTGGTCCTCACTGCCTCCTGGAACCCCTTCAAATGCCCCAGACAATTTGGCCCTCTCTGCTTTCCTGCGGACTCCATCCTCAAAAGCATTTTTTTTCGCTTTCGGCAACCTCCGGAGCAAAAAAGACAAACGTCCAGCTTTGGCTGCCACAGCAAAGGTGCCAGCGGGGAAAAGTGATGCTGGTTCTCACTGCCTCCTGGAACCTCTTCAAATGCCACAGACAATTTGGCCCTCTCTGGTTTCCTGCGGACTCCATCCTCAAAAGCACCTGTTTTCGCTTTCGGCATCCTCCGGAGCAAAAAAGACAAACGTCCAGCTTTTGCTGCCACAGCAAAGGTGCCAGCGGGGAAAAGTAATGCTGGTTCTCACTGCCTCCTGGAACCCTTTCAAATGCCCCAGACAATTTGGCCCTCTCTGCTTTCCTGCGGACTCCATTCTCAAAAGCACCTGTTTTCGCTTTCGGCAGCCTCCGGAGCAAAAAAGACAAACGTCCAGCTTTTGCTGCCACAGCAAAGGTGCCAGCGGAGAAAAGTAATGCTGGTCCTCATTGCCTCCTGGAACCTCTTCAAATGCCACAGACAATTTGGCCCTCTCTGCTTTCCTGCGGACTCCATCCTCAAAAGCACCTGTTTTCGCTTTCGGCATCCTCCTGAGCAAAAAAGAAAAACGTCCAGCTTTTGCTGCCACAGCAAAGTTGCCAGCGGAGAAAAGTAATGCTGGTTCTCATTGCCTCCTGGAACCTCTTCAAATGCCACAGACAATTTGGCCCTCTCTGGTTTCCTGCGGACTCCATCCTCAAAAGCACCTGTTTTCGCTTTCGGCATCATCCGGAGCAAAAAAGACAAACGTCCAGCTTTTCCTGCCACAGCAAAGGTGCCAGCGGGGAAAAGTGATGCTACTCCGCATTGCCTCCTGGAACCTCTTCAAATGCCCCAGACAATTTGGCCCTCTCTGCTTTCCTGCGGACTCCATCCTCAAAAGCACCTGTTTTCGCTTTCGGCAACCTCAGGAGCAAAAAAGACAAACGTCCAGCTTTTGCTGCCACAGCAAAGGAGCCAGCGAGGAAAAGTGATGCTGGTCCTCATTGCCTCCTGGAACCTCTTCAAATGCCCCAGACAATTTGGCCCTCTCTGCTTTCCTGCGGACTCCATCCTCAAAAGCACCTGTTTTCGCTTTCGGCAACCTCAGGAGCAAAAAAGACAAACGTCCAGCTTTTGCTGCCACAGCAAAGGTGCCAGCGGGGAAAAGTAATGCTGGTTCTCACTGCCTCCTGGAACCCTTTCAAATGCCCCAGACAATTTGGCCCTCTCTGCTTTCCTGCGGACTCCATCCTCAAATGCACCTGTTTTCGCTTTCGGCAGCCTCCGGAGCAAGAAAGACAAACGTCCAGCTTTTGCTGCCACAGCAAAGGTGCCAGCGGGGAAAAGTGATGCTGGTCCTCATTGCCTCCTGGAACCTCTTCAAATGCCACAGACAATTTGGCCCTCTCTGCTTTCCTGCGGACTCCATCCTCAAAAGCACCTGTTTTCGCTTTCGGCATCCTCCTGAGCAAAAAAGACAAACGTCCAGCTTTTGCTGCCACAGCAAAGTTGCCAGCGGAGAAAAGTAATGCTGGTTCTCATTGCCTCCTGGAACCTCTTCAAATGCCACAGACAATTTGGCCCTCTCTGGTTTCCTGCGGACTCCATCCTCAAAAGCACCTGTTTTCGCTTTCGGCATCATCCGGAGCAAAAAAGACAAACGTCCAGCTTTTCCTGCCACAGCAAAGGTGCCAGCGGGGAAAAGTGATGCTACTCCGCATTGCCTCCTGGAACCTCTTCAAATGCCCCAGACAATTTGGCCCTCTCTGCTTTCCTGCGGACTCCATCCTCAAAAGCACCTGTTTTCGCTTTCGGCAACCTCAGGAGCAAAAAAGACAAACGTCCAGCTTTTGCTGCCACAGCAAAGGAGCCAGCGAGGAAAAGTGATGCTGGTCCTCATTGCCTCCTGGAACCTCTTCAAATGCCCCAGACAATTTGGCCCTCTCTGCTTTCCTGCGGACTCCATCCTCAAAAGCACCTGTTTTCGCTTTCGGCAACCTCAGGAGCAAAAAAGACAAACGTCCAGCTTTTGCTGCCACAGCAAAGGTGCCAGCGGGGAAAAGTAATGCTGGTTCTCACTGCCTCCTGGAACCCTTTCAAATGCCCCAGACAATTTGGCCCTCTCTGCTTTCCTGCGGACTCCATCCTCAAATGCACCTGTTTTCGCTTTCGGCAGCCTCCGGAGCAAGAAAGACAAACGTCCAGCTTTTGCTGCCACAGCAAAGGTGCCAGCGGGGAAAAGTGATGCTGGTCCTCATTGCCTCCTGGAACCCTTTCAAATGCGACAGACAATTTGGCCCTCTCTGCTTTCCTGCGGACTCCATCCTCAAAAGCACCTTTTTTCGCTTTCGGCAACCTCCGGAGCAAAAAAGACAAACGTCCAGCTTTTGCTGCCACAGCAAAGGTGCCAGCGGGGAAAAGTGATGCTGGTTCTCACTGCCTCCTGGAACCTCTTCAAATGCCACAGACAATTTGGCCCTCTCTGGTTTCCTGCGGACTCCATCCGCAAAAGCACCTGTTTTCGCTTTCGGCATCCTCCGGAGCAAAAAAGAAAAACGTCCAGCTTTTGCTGCCACAGCAAAGGTGCCAGCAGGGAAAAGTAATGCTTGTTCTCATTGCCTCATGGAACCCCTTCAAATGCCCCAGACAATTTGGCCCTCTCTGCTTTCCTGCGGACTCCATTCTCAAAAGCACTTGTTTTCGCTTTCGGCAGCCTCCGGAGCAAAAAAGACAAACGTCCAGCTTTTGCTGCCACAGCAAAGGTGCCAGCGGGGAAAAGTAATGCTGGTCCTCATTGCCTCCTGGAACCTCTTCAAATGCCACAGACAATTTGGCCCTCTCTGCTTTCTTGCGGACTCCATCCTCAAAAGCACCTGTTTTCGCTTTCGGCATCCTCCTGAGCAAAAAAGACAAACGTCCAGCTTTTGCTGCCACAGCAAAGTTGCCAGCGGAGAAAAGTGATGCTGGTTCTCATTGCCTCCTGGAACCTCTTCAAATGCCACAGACAATTTGGCCCTCTCTGCTTTCCTGCGGACTCCATCCTCAAAAGCACCTGTTTTCGCTTTCGGCAGCCTCCGGAGCAAAAAAGACAAACGTCCAGCTTTTGCTGCCACAGCAAACGTGCCAGCGGGGAAAAGTAATGCTGGTTCTCACTGCCTCCTGGAACCCTTTCAAATGCCACAGACAATTTGGCCCTCTCTGCTTTCCTGCTGACTCCATCCTCAAAAGCACCTGTTTTCGCTTTCGGCATCCTCCTGAGCAAAAAAGACAAACGTCCAGCTTTTGCTGCCACAGCAAAGGTGCCAGCGGAGAAAAGTAATGCTGGTTCTCACTGCCTCCTGGAACTCTTTCAAATGCCACAGACAACTTGGCCCTCTCTGCTTTACTGCGGACTCTATCCTCAAAAGCACCTTTTTTCACTTTCGGCGCCCTCCGATGGTAAAAAGACAAACGTCCAGCTTTTGCTGCCACAGCAAAAGTGCCAGCGGGGAAAAGTAATGCTGGTTCTCACTGCCTCATGGAACCCTTTCAAATGCCACAGACAATTTGGCCCTCTCTGTTTTCCTGCGGACTCCATCCTCAAAAGCACCTGTTTTCGCTTTCGGCAGCCTCCGGAGCAAAAAAGACAAACGTCCAGCTTTTGCTGCCACAGCAAAGGTGCCAGCGGGGAAAAGTAATGCTGGTTCTCACTGCCTCCTGGAACTCTTTCAAATGCCACAGACAATTTGGCCCTCTCTGCTTTCCTGCGAAATCCATCCTCAAAAGCACCTGTTTTCGCTTTCGGCAGCCTCCGGAGCAAAAAAGACAAACGTCCAGCTTTTGCTGCCACAGCAAAGGTGCCAGCGGAGAAAAGTAATGCTGGTTCTCACTGCCTCCTGGAACCCTTTCAAATGCCCCAGACAATTTGGCCCTCCCTGCTTTCCTGCGGACTCCATCCTCAAAAGCACCTTTTTTCACTTTCGGCGCCCTCCGGTGGTAAAAAGACAAACGTCCAGCTTTTGCTGCCACAGCAAAGGTGCCAGCGGGGAAAAGTGATGCTGGTTCTCACTGCCTCCTGGAACTCTTTCAAATGCCACAGACAATTTGGCCATCTCTGCTTTCCTGCGGACTCCATCCTCAAAAGCCCCTGTTTTCGCTTTCGGCAGCCCCCGGAGCAAAAAAGACAAACGTCCAGCTTTTGCTGCCACAGCAAAGGTGCCAGCGGGGAAAAGTGATGCTGGTCCTCACTGCCTCCTGGAACCCTTTCAAATGCCACAGACAACTTGGCCCTCTCTGCTTTACTGCGGACTCTATCCTCAAAAGCACCTTTTTTCACTTTCGGCGCCCTCCGATGGTAAAAAGACAAACGTCCAGCTTTTGCTGCCACAGCAAAGGTGCCAGCGGGGAAAAGTAATGCTGGTTCTCACTGCCTCCTGGAACTCTTTCAAATGCCACAGACAATTTGGCCCTCTCTGCTTTCCTGCGAACTCCATCCTCAAAAGCACCTGTTTTAGCTTTCGGCAGCCTCCGGAGCAAAAAAGACAAACGTCCAGCTTTTGCTGCCACAGCAAAGGTGCCAGTGGAGAAAAGTAATGCTGGTTCTCACTGCCTCCTGGAACCCTTTCAAATGCCCCAGACAATTTGGCCCTCCCTGCTTTCCTGCGGACTCCATCCTCAAAAGCACCTTTTTTCACTTTCGGCGCCCTCCGGTGGTAAAAAGACAAACGTCCAGCTTTTGCTGCCACAGCAAAGGTGCCAGCGGGGAAAAGTGATGCTGGTTCTCACTGCCTCCTGGAACTCTTTCAAATGCCACAGACAATTTGGCCCTCTCTGCTTTCCTGCGGACTCCATCCTCAAAAGCACCTGTTTTCGCTTTCGGCAGCCCCCGGAGCAAAAAAGACAAACGTCCAGCTTTTGCTGCCACAGCAAAGGTGCCAGCGGGGAAAAGTGATGCTGGTCCTCACTGCCTCCTGGAACCCTTTCAAATGCCACAGACAATTTGGCCCTCTCTGCTTTCCTGCGGACTCCATCCTCAAAAGCACCTGTTTTCGCTTTCGGCAGCCTCCGGAGCAAAAAAGACAAACGTCCAGCTTTTGCTGCCACAGCAAAGTTGCCAGCGGAGAAAAGTAACGCTGGTTCTCACTGCCTCCTGGAACTCTTTCAAATGCCACAGACAATTTGGCACTCTCTGCTTTCCTGCGGACTCCATCCTCAAAAGCACCTTTTTTCGCTTTCGGCAACCTCAGGAGCAAAAAAGACAAACGTCCAGCTTTTGCTGCCACAGCAAAGGTGCCAGCAAGGAAAAGTAATGCTGGTTCTCACTGCCTCATGGAACCCTTTCAAATGCCCCAGACAATTTGGCCCTCTCTGCTTTCCTGCGGACTCCATCCTCAAAAGCACCTGTTTTCGCTTTCGGCGCCCTCCGGTGGTAAAAAGACAAACGTCCAGCTTTTGCTGCCACAGCAAACGTGCCAGCGGGGAAAAGTGATGCTGGTTCTCACTGCCTCCTGGAACTCTTTCAAATGCCACAGACAATTTGGCCCTCTCTGCTTTCCTGCGGACTCCATCCTCAAAAGCACCTGTTTTCGCTTTCGGCAATGTCACGAGCAAAAAAGACAAACGTCCAGCTTTTGCTGCCACAGCAAAGGTGCCAGCGGGGAAAAGTGATGCTGGTTCTCACTGCCTCCTGGAACTCTTTCAAATGCCACAGACAATTTGGCCCTCTCTGCTTTCCTGCGGACTCCATCCTCAAAAGCACCTGTTTTCGCTTTCGGCAGCCCCCGGAGCAAAAAAGACAAACGTCCAGCTTTTGCTGCCACAGCAAACGTGCCAGCGGGGAAAAGTGATGCTGGTTCTCACTGCCTCATGGAACCCTTTCAAATGCCACAGACAATTTGGCCCTCTCTGCTTTCCTGCGAACTCCATCCTCAAAAGCACCTGTTTTCGCTTTCGGCAGCCTCCGGAGCAAAAAAGACAAACGTCCAGCTTTTGCTGCCACAGCAAAGGTGCCAGCGGGGAAAAGTAATGTTGGTTCTCACTGCCTCCTGGAACTCTTTCAAATGCCACAGACAATTTGGCCCTCTCTGCTTTCCTGCGAACTCCATCCTCAAAAGCACCTGTTTTCGCTTTCGGCAGCCTCCGGAGCAAAAAAGACAAACGGCCAGCTTTTGCTGCCACAGCAAAGGTGCCAGTGGAGAAAAGTAATGCTGGTTCTCACTGCCTCCTGGAACCCTTTCAAATGCCCCAGACAATTTGGCCCTCCCTGCTTTCCTGCGGACTCCATCCTCAAAAGCACCTTTTTTCACTTTCGGCGCCCTCCGGTGGTAAAAAGACAAACGTCCAGCTTTTGCTGCCACAGCAAAGGTGCCAGCGGGGAAAAGTGATGCTGGTCCTCACTGCCTCCTGGAACCCTTTCAAATGCCCCAGACAATTTGGCCCTCTCTGCTTTCCTGCGGACTCCATCCTCAAAAGCACCTGTTTTCGCTTTCGGCAGCCTCCGGAGCAAAAAAGACAAACGTCCAGCTTTTGCTGCCACAGCAAAGTTGCCAGCGGAGAAAAGTAATGCTGGTTCTCACTGCCTCCTGGAACTCTTTCAAATACCACAGACAACTTGGCCCTCTCTGCTTTACTGCGGACTCTATCCTCAATAGCACCTTTTTTCACTTTCGGCGCCCTCCGGTGGTAAAAAGACAAACGTCCAGCTTTTGCTGCCACAGCAAAGGTGCCAGCGGGGAAAAGTAATGCTGGTTCTCACTGCCTCCTGGAACTCTTTCAAATGCCACAGACAATTTGGCACTCTCTGCTTTCCTGCGGACTCCATCCTCAAAAGCACCTGTTTTCGCTTTCGGCAGCCTCCGGAGCAAAAAAGACAAACGTCCAGCTTTTGCTGCCACAGCAAAGGTGCCAGCGGGGAAAAGTAATGCTGGTTCTCACTGCCTCCTGGAACTCTTTCAAATGCCACAGACAATTTGGCCCTCTCTGCTTTCCTGCGAACTCCATCCTCAAAAGCACCTGTTTTCGCTTTCGGCAGCCTCCGGAGCAAAAAAGACAAACGTCCAGCTTTTGCTGCCACAGCAAAGGTGCCAGTGGAGAAAAGTAATGCTGGTTCTCACTGCCTCCCGGAACCCTTTCAAATGCCCCAGACAATTTGGCCCTCCCTGCTTTCCTGCGGACTCCATCCTCAAAAGCACCTTTTTTCACTTTCGGCGCCCTCCGGTGGTAAAAAGACAAACGTCCAGCTTTTGCTGCCACAGCAAAGGTGCCAGCGGGGAAAAGTGATGCTGGTTCTCACTGCCTCCTGGAACTCTTTCAAATGCCACAGACAATTTGGCCCTCTCTGCTTTCCTGCGGACTCCATCCTCAAAAGCACCTGTTTTCGCTTTCGGCAGCCCCCGGAGCAAAAAAGACAAACGTCCAGCTTTTGCTGCCACAGCAAAGGTGCCAGCGGGGAAAAGTGATGCTGGTCCTCACTGCCTCCTGGAACCCTTTCAAATGCCCCAGACAATTTGGCCCTCTCTGCTTTCCTGCGGACTCCATCCTCAAAAGCACCTGTTTTCGCTTTCGGCAGCCTCCGGAGCAAAAAAGACAAACGTCCAGCTTTTGCTGCCACAGCAAAGGTGCCAGCGGAGAAAAGAAATGCTGGTTCTCACTGCCTCCTGGAACCCTTTCAAATGCCCCAGACAATTTGGCCCTCCCTGCTTTCCTGTGGACTCCATCCTCAAAAGCACCTTTTTTCAATTTCGGCGCCCTCTGGTGGTAAAAAGACAAACGTCCAGCTTTTGCTGCCACAGCAAAGGTGCCAGCGGGGAAAAGTGATGCTGGTTCTCACTGCCTCCTGGAACTCTTTCAAATGCCACAGACAATTTGGCCCTCTCTGCTTTCCTGCGGACTCCATCCTCAAAAGCACCTGTTTTCGCTTTCGGCAATGTCACGAGCAAAAAAGACAAACGTCCAGCTTTTGCTGCCACAGCAAAGGTGCCAGCGGGGAAAAGTGATGCTGGTTCTCACTGCCTCCTGGAACTCTTTCAAATGCCACAGACAATTTGGCCCTCTCTGCTTTCCTGCGGACTCCATCCTCAAAAGCACCTGTTTTCGCTTTCGGCAGCCTCCGGAGCAAAAAAGACAAACGTCCAGCTTTTGCTGCCACAGCAAAGGTGCCAGCGGGGAAAAGTAATGTTGGTTCTCACTGCCTCCTGGAACTCTTTCAAATGCCACAGACAATTTGGCCCTCTCTGCTTTCCTGCGAACTCCATCCTCAAAAGCACCTGTTTTCGCTTTCGGCAGCCTCCGGAGCAAAAAAGACAAACGTCCAGCTTTTGCTGCCACAGCAAAGGTGCCAGTGGAGAAAAGTAATGCTGGTTCTCACTGCCTCCTGGAACCCTTTCAAATGCCCCAGACAATTTGGCCCTCCCTGCTTTCCTGCGGACTCCATCCTCAAAAGCACCTTTTTTCACTTTCGGCGCCCTCCGGTGGTAAAAAGACAAACGTCCAGGTTTTGCTGCCACAGCAAAGGTGCCAGCGGGGAAAAGTGATGCTGGTTCTCACTGCCTCCTGGAACTCTTTCAAATGCCACAGACAATTTGGCCCTCTCTGCTTTACTGCGGACTCCATCCTCAAAAGCCCCTGTTTTCGCTTTCGGCAGCCCCCGGAGCAAAAAAGACAAACGTCCAGCTTTTGCTGCCACAGCAAAGGTGCCAGCGGGGAAAAGTGATGCTGGTCCTCACTGCCTCCTGGAACCCTTTCAAATGCCACAGACAACTTGGCCCTCTCTGCTTTACTGCGGACTCTATCCTCAAAAGCACCTTTTTTCACTTTCGGCGCCCTCCGATGGTAAAAAGACAAACGTCCAGCTTTTGCTGCCACAGCAAAGGTGCCAGCGGGGAAAAGTAATGCTGGTTCTCACTGCCTCCTGGAACTCTTTCAAATGCCACAGACAATTTGGCCCTCTCTGCTTTCCTGCGAACTCCATCCTCAAAAGCACCTGTTTTAGCTTTCGGCAGCCTCCGGAGCAAAAAAGACAAACGTCCAGCTTTTGCTGCCACAGCAAAGGTGCCAGTGGAGAAAAGTAATGCTGGTTCTCACTGCCTCCTGGAACCCTTTCAAATGCCCCAGACAATTTGGCCCTCCCTGCTTTCCTGCGGACTCCATCCTCAAAAGCACCTTTTTTCACTTTCGGCGCCCTCCGGTGGTAAAAAGACAAACGTCCAGCTTTTGCTGCCACAGCAAAGGTGCCAGCGGGGAAAAGTGATGCTGGTTCTCACTGCCTCCTGGAACTCTTTCAAATGCCACAGACAATTTGGCCCTCTCTGCTTTCCTGCGGACTCCATCCTCAAAAGCACCTGTTTTCGCTTTCGGCAGCCCCCGGAGCAAAAAAGACAAACGTCCAGCTTTTGCTGCCACAGCAAAGGTGCCAGCGGGGAAAAGTGATGCTGGTCCTCACTGCCTCCTGGAACCCTTTCAAATGCCACAGACAATTTGGCCCTCTCTGCTTTCCTGCGGACTCCATCCTCAAAAGCACCTGTTTTCGCTTTCGGCAGCCTCCGGAGCAAAAAAGACAAACGTCCAGCTTTTGCTGCCACAGCAAAGTTGCCAGCGGAGAAAAGTAACGCTGGTTCTCACTGCCTCCTGGAACTCTTTCAAATGCCACAGACAATTTGGCACTCTCTGCTTTCCTGCGGACTCCATCCTCAAAAGCACCTTTTTTCGCTTTCGGCAACCTCAGGAGCAAAAAAGACAAACGTCCAGCTTTTGCTGCCACAGCAAAGGTGCCAGCAAGGAAAAGTAATGCTGGTTCTCACTGCCTCATGGAACCCTTTCAAATGCCCCAGACAATTTGGCCCTCTCTGCTTTCCTGCGGACTCCATCCTCAAAAGCACCTGTTTTCGCTTTCGGCGCCCTCCGGTGGTAAAAAGACAAACGTCCAGCTGTTGCTGCCACAGCAAAGGTGCCAGCGGGGAAAAGTGATGCTGGTTCTCACTGCCTCCTGGAACTCTTTCAAATGCCACAGACAATTTGGCCCTCTCTGCTTTCCTGCGGACTCCATCCTCAAAAGCACCTGTTTTCGCTTTCGGCAATGTCACGAGCAAAAAAGACAAACGTCCAGCTTTTGCTGCCACAGCAAAGGTGCCAGCGGGGAAAAGTGATGCTGGTTCTCACTGCCTCCTGGAACTCTTTCAAATGCCACAGACAATTTGGCCCTCTCTGCTTTCCTGCGGACTCCATCCTCAAAAGCACCTGTTTTCGCTTTCGGCAGCCCCCGGAGCAAAAAAGACAAACGTCCAGCTTTTGCTGCCACAGCAAACGTGCCAGCGGGGAAAAGTGATGCTGGTTCTCACTGCCTCATGGAACCCTTTCAAATGCCACAGACAATTTGGCCCTCTCTGCTTTCCTGCGAACTCCATCCTCAAAAGCACCTGTTTTCGCTTTCGGCAGCCTCCGGAGCAAAAAAGACAAACGTCCAGCTTTTGCTGCCACAGCAAAGGTGCCAGCGGGGAAAAGTAATGTTGGTTCTCACTGCCTCCTGGAACTCTTTCAAATGCCACAGACAATTTGGCCCTCTCTGCTTTCCTGCGAACTCCATCCTCAAAAGCACCTGTTTTCGCTTTCGGCAGCCTCCGGAGCAAAAAAGACAAACGTCCAGCTTTTGCTGCCACAGCAAAGGTGCCAGTGGAGAAAAGTAATGCTGGTTCTCACTGCCTCCTGGAACCCTTTCAAATGCCCCAGACAATTTGGCCCTCCCTGCTTTCCTGCGGACTCCATCCTCAAAAGCACTTTTTTTCACTTTCGGCGCCCTCCGGTGGTAAAAAGACAAACGTCCAGCTTTTGCTGCCACAGCAAAGGTGCCAGCGGGGAAAAGTGATGCTGGTCCTCACTGCCTCCTGGAACCCTTTCAAATGCCCCAGACAATTTGGCCCTCTCTGCTTTCCTGCGGACTCCATCCTCAAAAGCACCTGTTTTCGCTTTCGGCAGCCTCCGGAGCAAAAAAGACAAACGTCCAGCTTTTGCTGCCACAGCAAAGTTGCCAGCGGAGAAAAGTAATGCTGGTTCTCACTGCCTCCTGGAACTCTTTCAAATGCCACAGACAACTTGGCCCTCTCTGCTTTACTGCGGACTCTATCCTCAATAGCACCTTTTTTCACTTTCGGCGCCCTCCGGTGGTAAAAAGACAAACGTCCAGCTTTTGCTGCCACAGCAAAGGTGCCAGCGGGGAAAAGTAATGTTGGTTCTCACTGCCTCCTGGAACTCTTTCAAATGCCACAGACAATTTGGCACTCTCTGCTTTCCTGCGGACTCCATCCTCAAAAGCACCTGTTTTCGCTTTCGGCAGCCTCCGGAGCAAAAAAGACAAACGTCCAGCTTTTGCTGCCACAGCAAAGGTGCCAGCGGGGAAAAGTAATGCTGGTTCTCACTGCCTCCTGGAACTCTTTCAAATGCCACAGACAATTTGGCCCTCTCTGCTTTCCTGCGAACTCCATCCTCAAAAGCACCTGTTTTCGCTTTCGGCAGCCTCCGGAGCAAAAAAGACAAACGTCCAGCTTTTGCTGCCACAGCAAAGGTGCCAGTGGAGAAAAGTAATGCTGGTTCTCACTGCCTCCCGGAACCCTTTCAAATGCCCCAGACAATTTGGCCCTCCCTGCTTTCCTGCGGACTCCATCCTCAAAAGCACCTTTTTTCACTTTCGGCGCCCTCCGGTGGTAAAAAGACAAACGTCCAGCTTTTGCTGCCACAGCAAAGGTGCCAGCGGGGAAAAGTGATGCTGGTTCTCACTGCCTCCTGGAACTCTTTCAAATGCCCCAGACAATTTGGCCCTCTCTGCTTTCCTGCGGACTCCATCCTCAAAAGCACCTGTTTTCGCTTTCGGCAGCCCCCGGAGCAAAAAAGACAAACGTCCAGCTTTTGCTGCCACAGCAAAGGTGCCAGCGGGGAAAAGTGATGCTGGTCCTCACTGCCTCCTGGAACCCTTTCAAATGCCCCAGACAATTTGGCACTCTCTGCTTTCCTGCGGACTCCATCCTCAAAAGCACCTGTTTTCGCTTTCGGCAGCCTCCGGAGCAAAAAAGACAAACGTCCAGCTTTTGCTGCCACAGCAAAGGTGCCAGCGGACAAAAGAAATGCTGGTTCTCACTGCCTCCTGGAACCCTTTCAAATGCCCCAGACAATTTGGCCCTCCCTGCTTTCCTGTGGACTCCATCCTCAAAAGCACCTTTTTTCAATTTCGGCGCCCTCTGGTGGTAAAAAGACAAACGTCCAGCTTTTGCTGCCACAGCAAAGGTGCCAGCGGGGAAAAGTGATGCTGGTTCTCACTGCCTCCTGGAACTCTTTCAAATGCCACAGACAATTTGGCCCTCTCTGCTTTCCTGCGGACTCCATCCTCAAAAGCACCTGTTTTCGCTTTCGGCGCTGTTTGGAGCAAAAAAGACAAACGTCCAGCTTTTGCTGCCACAGCAAAGGTGCCAGCGGGGAAAAGTGATGCTGGTTCTCACTGCCTCCTGGAACTCTTTCAAATGCCCCAGACAATTTTGCCCTCTCTGCTTTCCTGCGGACTCCATCCTCAAAAGCACCTGTTTTCGCTTTCGGCAGCCCCCGGAGCAAAAAAGACAAACGTCCAGCTTTTGCTGCCACAGCAAAGGTGCCAGCGGGGAAAAGTGATGCTGGTTCTCACTGCCTCCTGGAACTCTTTCAAATGCCACAGACAATTTGGCCCTCTCTGCTTTCCTGCGGACTCCATCCTCAAAAGCACCTGTTTTCGCTTTCGGCAGCCCCCGGAGCAAAAAAGACAAACGTCCAGCTTTTGCTGCCACAGCAAACGTGCCAGCGGGGAAAAGTGATGCTGGTTCTCACTGCCTCATGGAACCCTTTCAAATGCCACAGACAATTTGGCCCTCTCTGCTTTCCTGCGAACTCCATCCTCAAAAGCACCTGTTTTCGCTTTCGGCAGCCTCCGGAGCAAAAAAGACAAACGTCCAGCTTTTGCTGCCACAGCAAAGGTGCCAGCGGGGAAAAGTAATGTTGGTTCTCACTGCCTCCTGGAACTCTTTCAAATGCCACAGACAATTTGGCCCTCTCTGCTTTCCTGCGAACTCCATCCTCAAAAGCACCTGTTTTCGCTTTCGGCAGCCTCCGGAGCAAAAAAGACAAACGTCCAGCTTTTGCTGCCACAGCAAAGGTGCCAGTGGAGAAAAGTAATGCTGGTTCTCACTGCCTCCTGGAACCCTTTCAAATGCCCCAGACAATTTGGCCCTCCCTGCTTTCCTGCGGACTCCATCCTCAAAAGCACTTTTTTTCACTTTCGGCGCCCTCCGGTGGTAAAAAGACAAACGTCCAGCTTTTGCTGCCACAGCAAAGGTGCCAGCGGGGAAAAGTGATGCTGGTCCTCACTGCCTCCTGGAACCCTTTCAAATGCCCCAGACAATTTGGCCCTCTCTGCTTTCCTGCGGACTCCATCCTCAAAAGCACCTGTTTTCGCTTTCGGCAGCCTCCGGAGCAAAAAAGACAAACGTCCAGCTTTTGCTGCCACAGCAAAGTTGCCAGCGGAGAAAAGTAATGCTGGTTCTCACTGCCTCCTGGAACTCTTTCAAATGCCACAGACAACTTGGCCCTCTCTGCTTTACTGCGGACTCTATCCTCAATAGCACCTTTTTTCACTTTCGGCGCCCTCCGGTGGTAAAAAGACAAACGTCCAGCTTTTGCTGCCACAGCAAAGGTGCCAGCGGGGAAAAGTAATGTTGGTTCTCACTGCCTCCTGGAACTCTTTCAAATGCCACAGACAATTTGGCACTCTCTGCTTTCCTGCGGACTCCATCCTCAAAAGCACCTGTTTTCGCTTTCGGCAGCCTCCGGAGCAAAAAAGACAAACGTCCAGCTTTTGCTGCCACAGCAAAGGTGCCAGCGGGGAAAAGTAATGCTGGTTCTCACTGCCTCCTGGAACTCTTTCAAATGCCACAGACAATTTGGCCCTCTCTGCTTTCCTGCGAACTCCATCCTCAAAAGCACCTGTTTTCGCTTTCGGCAGCCTCCGGAGCAAAAAAGACAAACGTCCAGCTTTTGCTGCCACAGCAAAGGTGCCAGTGGAGAAAAGTAATGCTGGTTCTCACTGCCTCCCGGAACCCTTTCAAATGCCCCAGACAATTTGGCCCTCCCTGCTTTCCTGCGGACTCCATCCTCAAAAGCACCTTTTTTCACTTTCGGCGCCCTCCGGTGGTAAAAAGACAAACGTCCAGCTTTTGCTGCCACAGCAAAGGTGCCAGCGGGGAAAAGTGATGCTGGTTCTCACTGCCTCCTGGAACTCTTTCAAATGCCCCAGACAATTTGGCCCTCTCTGCTTTCCTGCGGACTCCATCCTCAAAAGCACCTGTTTTCGCTTTCGGCAGCCCCCGGAGCAAAAAAGACAAACGTCCAGCTTTTGCTGCCACAGCAAAGGTGCCAGCGGACAAAAGAAATGCTGGTTCTCACTGCCTCCTGGAACCCTTTCAAATGCCCCAGACAATTTGGCCCTCCCTGCTTTCCTGTGGACTCCATCCTCAAAAGCACCTTTTTTCAATTTCGGCGCCCTCTGGTGGTAAAAAGACAAACGTCCAGCTTTTGCTGCCACAGCAAAGGTGCCAGCGGGGAAAAGTGATGCTGGTTCTCACTGCCTCCTGGAACTCTTTCAAATGCCACAGACAATTTGGCCCTCTCTGCTTTCCTGCGGACTCCATCCTCAAAAGCACCTGTTTTCGCTTTCGGCGCTGTTTGGAGCAAAAAAGACAAACGTCCAGCTTTTGCTGCCACAGCAAAGGTGCCAGCGGGGAAAAGTGATGCTGGTTCTCACTGCCTCCTGGAACTCTTTCAAATGCCACAGACAATTTGGCCCTCTCTGCTTTCCTGCGGACTCCATCCTCAAAAGCACCTGTTTTCGCTTTCGGCAGCCCCCGGAGCAAAAAAGACAAACGTCCAGCTTTTGCTGCCACAGCAAAGGTGCCAGCGGGGAAAAGTGATGCTGGTTCTCACTGCCTCATGGAACCCTTTCAAATGCCACAGACAATTTGGCCCTCTCTGCTTTCCTGCGAACTCCATCCTCAAAAGCACCTGTTTTCGCTTTCGGCAGCCTCCGGAGCAAAAAAGACAAACGTCCAGCTTTTGCTGCCACAGCAAAGGTGCCAGCGGGGAAAAGTAATGTTGGTTCTCACTGCCTCCTGGAACTCTTTCAAATGCCACAGACAATTTGGCCCTCTCTGCTTTCCTGCGAACTCCATCCTCAAAAGCACCTGTTTTCGCTTTCGGCAGCCTCCGGAGCAAAAAAGACAAACGTCCAGCTTTTGCTGCCACAGCAAAGGTGCCAGTGGAGAAAAGTAATGCTGGTTCTCACTGCCTCCTGGAACCCTTTCAAATGCCCCAGACAATTTGGCCCTCCCTGCTTTCCTGCGGACTCCATCCTCAAAAGCACCTTTTTTCACTTTCGGCGCCCTCCGGTGGTAAAAAGACAAACGTCCAGCTTTTGCTGCCACAGCAAAGGTGCCAGCAGGGAAAAGTGATGCTGGTCCTCACTGCCTCCTGGAACCCTTTCAAATGCCCCAGACAATTTGGCCCTCTCTGCTTTCCTGCGGACTCCATCCTCAAAAGCACCTGTTTTCGCTTTCGGCAGCCTCCGGAGCAAAAAAGACAAACGTCCAGCTTTTGCTGCCACAGCAAATTTGCCAGCAGAGAAAAGTAATGCTGGTTCTCACTGCCTCCTGGAACTCTTTCAAATGCCACAGACAACTTGGCCCTCTCTGCTTTACTGCGGACTCTATCCTCAATAGCAACTTTTTTCACTTTCGGCGCCCTCCGGTGGTAAAAAGACAAACGTCCAGCTTTTGCTGCCACAGCAAAGGTGCCAGCGGGGAAAAGTAATGCTGGTTCTCACTGCCTCCTGGAACTCTTTCAAATGCCCCAGACAATTTGGCCCTCTCTGCTTTCCTGCGGACTCCATCCTCAAAAGCACCTTTTTTCGCTTTCGGCAACCTCAGGAGCAAAAAAGACAAACGTCCAGCTTTTGCTGCCACAGCAAAGGTGCCAGCAAGGAAAAGTAATGCTGGTTCTCACTGCCTCATGGAACCCTTTCAAATGCCCCACACAATTTGGCCCTCTCTGCTTTCCTGCGGACTCCATCCTCAAAAGCACCTGTTTTCGCTTTCGGCAGCCTCCGGAGAAAAAAAGACAAACGTCCAGCTTTTGCTGCCACAGCAAAGGTGCCAGTGGAGAAAAGTAATGCTGGTTCTCACTGCCTCCTGGAACCCTTTCAAATGCCCCAGACAATTTGGCCCTCTCTGCTTTCCTGCGAACTCCATCCTCAAAAGCACCTGTTTTCGCTTTCGGCAGCCTCCGGAGCAAAAAAGACAAACGTCCAGCTTTTGCTGCCACAGCAAAGGTGCCAGTGGAGAAAAGTAATGCTGGTTCTCACTGCCTCCTGGAACCCTTTCAAATGCCCCAGACAATTTGGCCCTCCCTGCTTTCCTGCGGACTCCATCCTCAAAAGCACCTTTTTTCACTTTCGGCGCCCTCGGGTGGTAAAAAGACAAACGTCCAGCTTTTGCTGCCACAGCAAAGGTGCCAGCGGGGAAAAGTGATGCTGGTCCTCACTGCCTCCTGGAACCCTTTCAAATGCCCCAGACAATTTGGCCCTCTCTGCTTTCCTGCGGACTCCATCCTCAAAAGCACCTGTTTTCGCTTTCGGCAGCCTCCGGAGCAAAAAAGACAAACGTCCAGCTTTTGCTGCCACAGCAAAGTTGCCAGCGGAGAAAAGTAATGCTGGTTCTCACTGCCTCCTGGAACTCTTTCAAATGCCACAGACAACTTGGCCCTCTCTGCTTTACTGCGGACTCTATCCTCAATAGCACCTTTTTTCACTTTCGGCGCCCTCCGGTGGTAAAAAGACAAACGTCCAGCTTTTGCTGCCACAGCAAAGGTGCCAGCGGGGAAAAGTAATGCTGGTTCTCACTGCCTCCTGGAACTCTTTCAAATGCCACAGACAATTTGGCACTCTCTGCTTTCCTGCGGACTCCATCCTCAAAAGCACCTGTTTTCGCTTTCGGCAGCCTCCGGAGCAAAAAAGACAAACGTCCAGCTTTTGCTGCCACAGCAAAGGTGCCAGCGGGGAAAAGTAATGCTGGTTCTCACTGCCTCCTGGAACTCTTTCAAATGCCACAGACAATTTGGCCCTCTCTGCTTTCCTGCGAACTCCATCCTCAAAAGCACCTGTTTTCGCTTTCGGCAGCCTCCGGAGCAAAAAAGACAAACGTCCAGCTTTTGCTGCCACAGCAAAGGTGCCAGTGGAGAAAAGTAATGCTGGTTCTCACTGCCTCCCGGAACCCTTTCAAATGCCCCAGACAATTTGGCCCTCCCTGCTTTCCTGCGGACTCCATCCTCAAAAGCACCTTTTTTCACTTTCGGCGCCCTCCGGTGGTAAAAAGACAAACGTCCAGCTTTTGCTGCCACAGCAAAGGTGCCAGCGGGGAAAAGTGATGCTGGTTCTCACTGCCTCCTGGAACTCTTTCAAATGCCACAGACAATTTGGCCCTCTCTGCTTTCCTGCGGACTCCATCCTCAAAAGCACCTGTTTTCGCTTTCGGCAGCCCCCGGAGCAAAAAAGACAAACGTCCAGCTTTTGCTGCCACAGCAAAGGTGCCAGCGGGGAAAAATGATGCTGGTCCTCACTGCCTCCTGGAACCCTTTCAAATGCCCCAGACAATTTGGCCCTCTCTGCTTTCCTGCGGACTCCATCCTCAAAAGCACCTGTTTTCGCTTTCGGCAGCCTCCGGAGCAAAAAAGACAAACGTCCAGCTTTTGCTGCCACAGCAAAGTTGCCAGCGGAGAAAAGTAATGCTGGTTCTCACTGCCTCCTGGAACTCTTTCAAATGCCACAGACAACTTGGCCCTCTCTGCTTTACTGCGGACTCTATCCTCAATAGCACCTTTTTTCACTTTCGGCGCCCTCCGGTGGTAAAAAGACAAACGTCCAGCTTTTGCTGCCACAGCAAAGGTGCCAGCGGGGAAAAGTAATGCTGGTTCTCACTGCCTCCTGGAACTCTTTCAAATGCCACAGACAATTTGGCACTCTCTGCTTTCCTGCGGACTCCATCCTCAAAAGCACCTTTTTTCACTTTCGGCGCCCTCTGGTGGTAAAAAGACAAACGTCCAGCTTTTCCTGCCACAGCAAAGGTGCCAGCGGGTAAAAGTAATGCTGGTTCTCACTGCCTCCTGGAACTCTTTCAAATGCCACAGACAATTTGGCACTCTCTGCTTTCCTGCGGACTCCATCCTCAAAAGCACCTGTTTTCGCTTTCGGCAACGTCAGGAGCAAAAAAGACAAACGTCTAGCTTTTGCTGCCACAGCAAAGGTGCCAGCGGGGAAAAGTAATGCTGGTTCTCACTGCCTCCTGGAACCCTTTCAAATGCCACAGACAATTTGGCCCTCTCTGCTTTCCTGCGGACTCCATCCTCAAAAGCACCTGTTTACGCTTTCGGCAGCCTCCGGAGCAAAAAAGACAAACGTCCAGCTTTTGCTGCCACAGCAAAGGTGCCAGCGGGGAAAAGTAATGCTGGTTCTCACTGCCTCCTGGAACCCTTTCAAATGCCCCAGACAATTTGGCCCTCTCTGCTTTCCTGCGGACTCTATCCTCAAAAGCACTTTTTCACTTTCGGCGCCCTCCGCTGGTAAAAAGACAAACGTCCAGCTTTTGCTGCCACAGCAAAGGTGCCAACGGGGAAAAGTAATGCTGGTTCTCACTGTCTTCTGGAACCTCTTCAAATGCCCCAGACAATTTGGCCCTCTCTGCTTTCCTGCGGACTCCATTTTCAAAAGCGCCTGTTTTCGCTTTTAGCAGCCTCCGGTGGTAAAAAGAAAAACGTCCAGCTTTTGCTGCCACAGCAAAAATGCCAGCGGGGAAAAGTGATGCTGGTCCTCATTGCCTCCTGGAACCTCTTCAAATGCCATAGACAATTTGGCCCTCTCTGCTTTCCTGCGGACTCCATCCTCAAAAGCACTTTTTTTCGCTTTCGGCAACCTCCGGAGCAAAAAAGACAAACGTCCAGCTTTTGCTGCCACAGCAAAGGTGCCAGCGGGGAAAAGTAATGCTGGTTCTCACTGCCTCCTGGAACCCCTTCAAATGCCACAGACAATTTGACCCTCTCTGCTTTCCTGCGGACTCCATCCTCAAAAGCACCTGTTTTCGCTTTCGGCATCCTCCGGAGCAAAAAAGACAAACGTCCAGGTTTTGCTGCCACAGCAAAGGTGCCAGCGGGGAAAAGTAATGCTGGTTCTCATTACCTCCTGGAACTCTTTCAAATGCCCCAGACAATTTGGCCCTCTCTGCTTTCCTGCGGACTCCATCCTCAAAAGCACCTGTTTTCGCTTTCGGCAGCCTCCGGAGCAAAAAAGACAAACGTCCAGCTTTTGCTGCCACAGCAAAGGTGCCAGCGGGGAAAAGTAATGCTGGTTCTCACTGCCTCCTGGAACCCTTTCAAATGCTACAGACAATTTGGCCCTCTCTGCTTTCCTGCGGACTCCATCCTCAAAAGCACCTTTTTTCGCTTTCGGCAACCTCCGGAGCAAAAAAGACAAACGTCCAGCTTTTGCTGCCACAGCAAAGGTGCCAGCGGGGAAAAGTAATGCTGGTTCTCACTGCGTCCTGGAACCCTTTCAAATGCCCCAGACAATTTGGCCCTCTCTGCTTTCCTGCGGACTCTATCCTCAAAAGCACCTGTTTTCGCTTTCGGCAGCCTCTGGAGCAAAAAAGACAAACGTCCAGCTTTTGCTGCCACAACAAAGGTGCCATCGGGGAAAAGTGATTCTGGTCCTCATTGCCTCCTGGAACCTCTTCAAATGCCACAGTCAATTTGGCCCTCTCTGCTTTCCTGCGGACTCCATCCTCAAAAGCACCTGTTTTCGCTTTCGGCAACCTCCGGAGCAAAAAAGACAAACGTCCAGCTTTTGCTGCCACAGCAAAGGTGCCAGCGGGGAAAAGTAATGCTGGTTCTCACTGCCTCCTGGAACCCTTTCAAATGCCCCAGACAATTTGGCCCTCTCTGCTTTCCTGCGGACTCCATCCTCAAAAGCACCTGTTTTCGCTTTCGGCAACCTCCGGAGCAAAAAAGACAAACGTCCAGCTTTTGCTGCCACAGCAAAGGTGCCAGCGGGGAAAAGTAATGCTGGTTCTCACTGCCTCCTGGAACCCTTTCAAATGCCCCAGACAATTTGGCCCTCTCTGCTTTCCTGCGGACTCCATCCTCAAAAGCACCTGTTTTCGCTTTCGGCAGCCTCCGGAGCAAGAAAGACAAACGTCCAGCTTTTGCTGCCACAGCAAAGGTGCCAGCGGGGAAAAGTGATGCTGGTCCTCATTGCCTCCTGGAACCCTTTCAAATGCCACAGACAATTTGGCCCTCTCTGCTTTCCTGCGGACTCCATCCTCAAAAGCACCTGTTTTCGCTTTCGGCAATGTCACGAGCAAAAAAGACAAACGTCCAGCTTTTGCTGCCACAGCAAAGGTGCCAGCGGGGAAAAGTGATGCTGGTTCTCACTGCCTCCTGGAACCCTTTCAAATGCCACAGACAATTTGGCCCTCTCTGCTTTCCTGCGGACTCCATCCTCAAAAGCACCTGTTTTCGGTTTCGGCGCCCTCCGGTGGTAAAAAGACAAACGTCCAGCTTTTGCTGCCACAGCAAAGGTGCCAGTGGGGAAAAGTAATGCTGGTTCTCACTGCCTCCTGGAACCCTTTCAAATGCCACAGACAATTGGCCCTCTCTGCTTTCCTGCGGACTCCATCCTCAAAAGCACCTGTTTTCGCTTTCGGCAGCCTCCGGAGCAAAAAAGACAAACGTCCAGCTTTTGCTGCCACAGCAAAGGTGCCAGCGAGGAAAAGTAATGCTGGTTCTCACTGCCTCCTGGAACCCTTTCAAATGCCACAGACAATTTGGCCCTCTCTGCTTTCCTGCGGACTCTATCCTCAAAAGCACCTGTTTTCGCTTTCGGCAGCCTCCGGAGCAAAAAAGACAAACGTCCAGCTTTTGCTGCCACAACAAAGGTGCCATCGGGGAAAAGTGATTCTGGTCCTCATTGCCTCCTGGAACCTCTTCAAATGCCACAGTCAATTTGGCCCTCTCTGCTTTCCTGCGGACTCCATCCTCAAAAGCACCTGTTTTCGCTTTCGGCAACCTCCGGAGCAAAAAAGACAAACGTCCAGCTTTTGCTGCCACAGCAAAGGTGCCAGCGGGGAAAAGTAATGCTGGTTCTCACTGCCTCCTGGAACCCTTTCAAATGCCCCAGACAATTTGGCCCTCTCTGCTTTCCTGCGGACTCCATCCTCAAAAGCGCCCGTTTTCGCTTTCGGCAGCCTCCGGAGCAAGAAAGACAAACGTCCAGCTTTTGCTGCCACAGCAAAGGTGCCAGCGGGGAAAAGTGATGCTGGTCCTCATTGCCTCCTGGAACCCTTTCAAATGCCCCAGATAATTTGGCCCTCTCTCCTTTCCTGCGGACTCCATCCTCAAAAGCACCTGTTTTCGCTTTCGGCAACCTCCGGAGCAAAAAAGACAAACGTCCAGCTTTTGCTGCCACAGCAAAGGTGCCAGCGGGGAAAAGTGATGCTGGTTCTCACTGCCTCCTGGAACCCTTTCAAATGCCACAGACAATTTGGCCCTCTCTGCTTTCCTGCTGACTCCATCCTCAAAAGCACCTGTTTTCGGTTTCGGCGCCCTCCGGTGGTAAAAAGACAAACGTCCAGCTTTTGCTGCCACAGCAAAGGTGCCAGCGGGGAAAAGTAATGCTGGTTCTCACTGCCTCCTGGAACTCTTTCAAATGCCACAGACAATTTGGCCCTCTCTGCTTTCCTGCGGACTCCATCCTCAAAAGCACCTGTTTTCGCTTTCGGCAGCCTCCGGAGCAAAAAAGACAAACGTCCAGCTTTTGCTGCCACAGCAAAGGTGCCAGTGGGGAAAAGTAATGCTGGTTCTCACTGCCTCCTGGAACCCTTTCAAATGCCACAGACAATTTGGCCCTCTCTGCTTTCCTGCGGACTCCATCCTCAAAAGCACCTGTTTTCGCTTTCGGCAGCCTCCGGAGCAAAAAAGACAAATGTCCAGCTTTTGCTGCCACAGAAAAGGTGCCAGCGAGGAAAAGTAATGCTGGTTCTCACTGCCTCCTGGAACCCTTTCAAATGCCACAGACAATTTGGCCCTCTCTGCTTTCCTGCGGACTCTATCCTCAAAAGCACTTTTTTTCGCTTTCGGCAACCTCCGGAGCAAAAAAGACAAACGTCCAGCTTTTGCTGCCACAGCAAAGGTGCCAGCGGGGAAAAGTGATGCTGGTCCTCACTGCCTCCTGGAACCCCTTCAAATGCCACAGACAATTTGACCCTCTCTGCTTTCCTGCGGACTCCATCCTCAAAAGCACCTGTTTTGGCTTTCGGCAGCCTCCGGAGCAAAAAAGACAAACGTCCATGTTTTGCTGCCACAGCAAAGGTGCCAGCAGGGAAAAGTAATGCTGGTTCTCATTACCTCCTGGAACTCTTTCAAATGCCCCAGACAATTTGGCCCTCTCTGCTTTCCTGCGGACTCCATCCTCAAAAGCACCTGTTTTCGCTTTCGGCAGCCTCCGGAGCAAAAAAGACAAACGTCCAGCTTTTGCTGCCACAGCAAAGGTGCCAGCGGGGAAAAGTAATGCTGGTTCTCACTGCCTCATGGAACCCTTTCAAATGCCACAGACAATTTGGCCCTCTCTGCTTTCCTGCGGACTCCATCCTCAAAAGCACCTGTTTTCGCTTTCGGCAGCCTCCGGAGCAAAAAAGACAAACGTCCAGCTTTTGCTGCCACAGCAAAGGTGCCAGCAAGGAAAAGTAATGCTGGTTCTCACTGCCTCATGGAACCCTTTCAAATGCCACAGACAATTTGGCCCTCTGCTTTCCTGCGGACTCCATCCTCAAAAGCCCCTGTTTTCGCTTTCGGCAACCTCCGGAGCCAAAAAAGACAAACGTCCAGCTTTTGCTGCCACAGCAAAGGTGCCAGCGGGGAAAAGTAATGCTGGTTCTCACTGCCTCCTGGAACCCTTTCAAATGCCCCAGACAATTTGGCCCTCTCTGCTTTCCTGCGGACTCTATCCTCAAAAGCACCTGTTTTCGCTTTCGGCAGCCTCCGGAGCAAAAAAGACAAACGTCCAGCTTTTGCTGCCACAACAAAGGTGCCATCGGGGAAAAGTGATTCTGGTCCTCATTGCCTCCTGGAACCTCTTCAAATGCCACAGTCAATTTGGCCCTCTCTGCTTTCCTGCGGACTCCATCCTCAAAAGCACCTGTTTTCGCTTTCGGCAACCTCCGGAGCAAAAAAGACAAACGTCCAGCTTTTGCTGCCACAGCAAAGGTGCCAGCGGGGAAAAGTAATGCTGGTTCTCACTGCCTCCTGGAACCCTTTCAAATGCCCCAGACAATTTGGCCCTCTCTGCTTTCCTGCGGACTCCATCCTCAAAAGCACCTGTTTTCGCTTTCGGCAACCTCCGGAGCAAAAAAGACAAACGTCCAGCTTTTGCTGCCACAGCAAAGGTGCCAGCGGGGAAAAGTGATGCTGGTTCTCACTGCCTCCTGGAACCCTTTCAAATGCCACAGACAATTTGGCCCTCTCTGCTTTCCTGCGGACTCTATCCTCAAAAGCACTTTTTCACTTTCGGCGCCCTCCGGTGGTAAAAAGACAAACGTCCAGATTTTGCTGCCACAGCAAAGGTGCCAACGGGGAAAGTAATGCTGGTTCTCACTGTCTCCTGCAACCTCTTCAAATGCCCCAGACAATTTGGCCCTCTCTGCTTTCCTGCGGACTCCATTTTCAAAAGTGCCTGTTTTCGCTTTCAGCAGCCTCCGGTGGTAAAAAGACAAACGTCCAGCTTTTGCTGCCACAGCAAAGGTGCCAGCGAGGAAAAGTAATGCTGGTTCTCACTGCCTCCTGGAACCCTTTCAAATGCCACAGACAATTTGGCCCTCTCTGCTTTCCTGCGGACTCCATCCTCAAAAGCACCTGTTTTCGCTTTCGGCAGCCTCCGGAGCAAAAAAGACAAACGTCCAGCTTTTGCTGCCACAGCAAAGGTGCCAGCGGGGAAAAGTAATGCTGGTTCTCACTGCCTCCTGGAACCCTTTCAAATGCCCCAGACAATTTGGCCCTCTCTGCTTTCCTGCGGACTCCATCCTCAAAAGCACCTGTTTTCGCTTTCGGCAGCCTCCGGAGCAAGAAAGACAAACGTCCAGCTTTTGCTGCCACAGCAAAGGTGCCAGCGGGAAAAGTGATGCTGGTCCTCATTGCCTCCTGGAACCCTTTCAAATGCCCCAGATAATTTGGCCCTCTCTGCTTTCCTGCGGACTCCATCCTCAAAAGCACCTGTTTTCGCTTTCGGCAACCTCCGGAGCAAAAAAGACAAACGTCCCAGCTTTTTGCTGCCAGCAAAGGTGCCAGCGGGGAAAAGTGATGCTGGTTCTCACTGCCTCCTGGAACCCTTTCAAATGCCACAGACAATTTGGCCCTCTCTGGTTTCCTGCGGACTCCATCCTCAAAAGCACCTGTTTTCGGTTTCGGCGCCCTCCGGTGGTAAAAAGACAAACGTCCAGCTTTTGCTGCCACAGCAAAGGTGCCAGCGGGGAAAAGTAATGCTGGTTCTCACTGCCTCCTGGAACTCTTTCAAATGCCACAGACAATTTGGCCCTCTCTGCTTTCCTGCGGACTCCATCCTCAAAAGCACCTGTTTTCGCTTTCGGCAGCCTCCGGAGCAAAAAAGACAAACGTCCAGCTTTTGCTGCCACAGCAAAGGTGCCAGTGGGGAAAAGTAATGCTGGTTCTCACTGCCTCCTGGAACCCTTTCAAATGCCCCAGACAATTTGGCCCTCTCTGCTTTCCTGCGGACTCCATCCTCAAAAGCACCTGTTTTCGCTTTCGGCAGCCTCCGGAGCAAAAAAGACAAATGTCCAGCTTTTGCTGCCACAGCAAAGGTGCCAGCGAGGAAAAGTAATGCTGGTTCTCACTGCCTCCTGGAACCCTTTCAAATGCCACAGACAATTTGGCCCTCTCTGCTTTCCTGCGGACTCTATCCTCAAAAGCACTTTTTTTCGCTTTCGGCAACCTCCGGAGCAAAAAAGACAAACGTCCAGCTTTTGCTGCCACAGCAAAGGTGCCAGCGGGGAAAAGTGATGCTGGTCCTCACTGCCTCCTGGAACCCCTTCAAATGCCACAGACAATTTGACCCTCTCTGCTTTCCTGCGGACTCCATCCTCAAAAGCACCTGTTTTCGCTTTCGGCAGCCTCCGGAGCAAAAAAGACAAACGTCCAGGTTTTGCTGCCACAGCAAAGGTGCCAGCAGGGAAAAGTAATGCTGGTTCTCATTACCTCCTGGAACTCTTTCAAATGCCCCAGACAATTTGGCCCTCTCTGCTTTCCTGCGGACTCCATCCTCAAAAGCACCTGTTTTCGCTTTCGGCAGCCTCCGGAGCAAAAAAGACAAACGTCCAGCTTTTGCTGCCAAAGCAAAGGTGCCAGCAAGGAAAAGTAATGCTGGTTCTCACTGCCTCATGGAACCCTTTCAAATGCCACAGACAATTTGGCCCTCTCTGCTTTCCTGTGGACTCCATCCTCAAAAGCACCTGTTTTCGCTTTCGGCAGCCTCCGGAGCAAAAAAGACAAACGTCCAGCTTTTGCTGCCACAGCAAAGGTGCCAGCGAGGAAAAGTAATGCTGGTTCTCACTGCCTCCTGGAACCCTTTCAAATGCCACAGACAATTTGGCCCTCTCTGCTTTCCTGCGGACTCTATCCTCAAAAGCACTTTTTCACTTTCGGCGCCCTCCGGTGGTAAAAAGACAAACGTCCAGATTTTGCTGCCACAGCAAAGGTGCCAACGGGGAAAAGTAATGCTGGTTCTCACTGTCTCCTGCAACCTCTTCAAATGCCCCAGACAATTTGGCCCTCTCTGCTTTCCTGCGGACTCCATTTTCAAAAGTGCCTGTTTTCGCTTTCAGCAGCCTCCGGTGGTAAAAAGACAAACGTCCAGCTTTTGCTGCCACAGCAAAGGTGCCAGCGAGGAAAAGTAATGCTGGTTCTCACTGCCTCCTGGAACCCTTTCAAATGCCACAGACAATTTGGCCCTCTCTGCTTTCCTGCGGACTCCATCCTCAAAAGCACCTGTTTTCGCTTTCGGCAGCCTCCGGAGCAAAAAAGACAAACGTCCAGCTTTTGCTGCCACAACAAAGGTGCCATCGGGGAAAAGTGATTCTGGTCCTCATTGCCTCCTGGAACCTCTTCAAATGCCACAGTCAATTTGGCCCTCTCTGCTTTCCTGCGGACTCCATCCTCAAAAGCACCTGTTTTCGCTTTCGGCAACCTCCGGAGCAAAAAGACAAACGTCCAGCTTTTGCTGCCACAGCAAAGGTGCCAGCGGGGAAAAGTAATGCTGGTTCTCACTGCCTCCTGGAACTCTTTCAAATGCCACAGACAATTTGGCCCTCTCTGCTTTCCTGCGGACTCCATCCTCAAAAGCACCTGTTTTCGCTTTCGGCAGCCTCCGGAGCAAAAAAGACAAACGTCCAGCTTTTGCTGCCACAGCAAAGGTGCCAGCAAGGAAAAGTAATGCTGGTTCTCACTGCCTCATGGAACCCTTTCAAATGCCACAGACAATTTGGCCCTCTCTGCTTTCCTGCAGACTCCATCCTCAAAAGCCCCTGTTTTCGCTTTCGGCAACCTCCGGAGCAAAAAAGACAAACGTCCAGCTTTTGCTGCCACAGCAAAGGTGCCAGCGGGGAAAAGTAATGCTGGTTCTCACTGCCTCCTGGAACCCTTTCAAATGCCACAGACAATTTGGCCCTCTCTGCTTTCCTGCGGACTCTATCCTCAAAAGCACCTGTTTTCGCTTTCGGCAGCCTCCGGAGCAAAAAAGACAAACGTCCAGCTTTTGCTGCCACAACAAAGGTGCCATCGGGGAAAAGTGATTCTGGTCCTCATTGCCTCCTGGAACCTCTTCAAATGCCACAGTCAATTTGGCCCTCTCTGCTTTCCTGCGGACTCCATCCTCAAAAGCACCTGTTTTCGCTTTCGGCAACCTCCGGAGCAAAAAAGACAAACGTCCAGCTTTTGCTGCCACAGCAAAGGTGCCAGCGGGGAAAAGTAATGCTGGTTCTCACTGCCTCCTGGAACCCTTTCAAATGCCCCAGACAATTTGGCCCTCTCTGCTTTCCTGCGGACTCCATCCTCAAAAGCACCTGTTTTTGCTTTCGGCAGCCTCCGGAGCAAGAAAGACAAACGTCCAGCTTTTGCTGCCACAGCAAAGGTGCCAGCGGGGAAAAGTGATGCTGGTCCTCATTGCCTCCTGGAACCCTTTCAAATGCCACAGACAATTTGGCCCTCTCTGCTTTCCTGCGAACTCCATCCTCAAAAGCACCTGTTTTCGCTTTCGGCAACCTCCGGAGCAAAAAAGACAAACGTCCAGCTTTTGCTGCCACAGCAAAGGTGCCAGCGGGGAAAAGTGATGCTGGTTCTCACTGCCTCCTGGAACCCTTTCAAATGCCACAGACAATTTGGCCCTCTCTGCTTTCCTGCGGACTCCATCCTCAAAAGCACCTGTTTTCGCTTTCGGCGCCCTCCGGTGGTAAAAAGACAAACGTCCAGCTTTTGCTGCCACAGCAAAGGTGCCAGCGGGGAAAAGTAATGCTGGTTCTCACTGCCTCCTGGAACTCTTTCAAATGCCCCAGACAATTTGGCCCTCTCTGCTTTCCTGCGGACTCCATCCTCAAAAGCACCTGTTTTCGCTTTCGGCAGCCTCCGGAGCAAAAAAGACAAACGTCCAGCTTTTGCTGCCACAGCAAAGGTGCCAGCGGGGAAAAGTAATGCTGGTTCTCACTGCCTCCTGGAACCCTTTCAAATGCCACAGACAATTTGGCCCTCTCTGCTTTCCTGCGGACTCCATCCTCAAAAGCATCTGTTTTCGCTTTCGGCAGCCTCCGGAGCAAAAAAGACAAATGTCCAGCTTTTGCTGCCACAGCAAAGGTGCCAGCGAGGAAAAGTAATGCTGGTTCTCACTGCCTTCTGGAACCCTTTCAAATGCCACAGACAATTTGGCCCTCTCTGCTTTCCTGCGGACTCTATCCTCAAAAGCACTTTTTCACTTTCGGCGCCCTCCGGTGGTAAAAAGACAAACGTCCAGATTTTGCTGCCACAGCAAAGGTGCCAACGGGGAAAAGTAATGCTGGTTCTCACTGTCTCCTGCAACCTCTTCAAATGCCCCAGACAATTTGGCCCTCTCTGCTTTCCTGCGGACTCCATTTTCAAAAGTGCCTGTTTTCGCTTTCAGCAGCCTCCGGTGGTAAAAAGACAAACGTCCAGCTTTTGCTGCCACAGCAAAGGTGCCAGCGGGGAAAAGTGATGCTGGTCCTCATTGCCTCCTGAAACCCCTTCAAATGCCACAGACAATTTGACCCTCTCTGCTTTCCTGCGGACTCCATCCTCAAAAGCACTTTTTTTCGCTTTTGGCAACCTCCGGAGCAAAAAAGACAAACGTCCAGCTTTTGCTGCCACAGCAAAGGTGCCAGCGGGGAAAAGTGATGCTGGTCCTCACTGCCTCCTGGAACCCCTTCAAATGCCACAGACAATTTGACCCTCTCTGCTTTCCTGCGGACTCCATCCTCAAAAGCACCTGTTTTCGCTTTCGGCAGCCTCCGGAGCAAAAAAGACAAACGTCCAGGTTTTGCTGCCACAGCAAAGGTGCCAGCGGGGAAAAGTAATGCTGGTTCTCATTGCCTCCTGGAACTCTTTCAAATGCCCCAGACAATTTGGCCCTCTCTGCTTTCCTGCGGACTCCATCCTCAAAAGCACCTGTTTTCGCTTTCGGCAGCCTCCGGAGCAAAAAAGACAAACGTCCAGCTTTTGCTGCCACAGCAAAGGTGCCAGCGGGGAAAAGTAATGCTGGTTCTCACTGCCTCCTGGAACCCTTTCAAATGCCACAGACAATTTGGCCCTCTCTGCTTTCCTGCGGACTCTATCCTCAAAAGCACTTTTTTTCGCTTTCGGCAACCTCCGGAGCAAAAAAGACAAACGTCCAGCTTTTGCTGCCACAGCAAAGGTGCCAGCGGGGAAAAGTGATGCTGGTCCTCACTGCCTCCTGGAACCCCTTCAAATGCCACAGACAATTTGACCCTCTCTGCTTTCCTGCGGACTCCATCCTCAAAAGCACCTGTTTTCGCTTTCGGCAGCCTCCGGAGCAAAAAAGACAAACGTCCAGCTTTTGCTGCCACAGCAAAGGTGCCAGCAGGGAAAAGTAATGCTGGTTCTCATTACCTCCTGGAACTCTTTCAAATGCCCCAGACAATTTGGCCCTCTCTGCTTTCCTGCGGACTCCATCCTCAAAAGCACCTGTTTTCGCTTTCGGCAGCCTCCGGAGCAAAAAAGACAAACGTCCAGCTTTTGCTGCCACAGCAAAGGTGCCAGCAAGGAAAAGTAATGCTGGTTCTCACTGCCTCATGGAACCCTTTCAAATGCCACAGACAATTTGGCCCTCTCTGCTTTCCTGCGGACTCCATCCTCAAAAGCACCTGTTTTCGCTTTCGGCAGCCTCCGGAGCAAAAAAGACAAACGTCCAGCTTTTGCTGCCACAGCAAAGGTGCCAGCGAGGAAAAGTAATGCTGGTTCTCACTGCCTCCTGGAACCCTTTCAAATGCCACAGACAATTTGGCCCTCTCTGCTTTCCTGCGGACTCTATCCTCAAAAGCACTTTTTCACTTTCGGCGCCCTCCGGTGGTAAAAAGACAAACGTCCAGATTTTGCTGCCACAGCAAAGGTGCCAACGGGGAAAAGTAATGCTGGTTCTCACTGTCTCCTGCAACCTCTTCAAATGCCCCAGACAATTTGGCCCTCTCTGCTTTCCTGCGGACTCCATTTTCAAAAGTGCCTGTTTTCGCTTTCAGCAGCCTCCGGTGGTAAAAAGACAAACGTCCAGCTTTTGCTGCCACAGCAAAGGTGCCAGCGAGGAAAAGTAATGCTGGTTCTCACTGCCTCCTGGAACCCTTTCAAATGCCACAGACAATTTGGCCCTCTCTGCTTTCCTGCGGACTCCATCCTCAAAAGCACCTGTTTTCGCTTTCGGCAGCCTCCGGAGCAAAAAAGACAAACGTCCAGCTTTTGCTGCCACAACAAAGGTGCCAGCGGGGAAAAGTGATTCTGGTCCTCATTGCCTCCTGGAACCTCTTCAAATGCCACAGTCAATTTGGCCCTCTCTGCTTTCCTGCGGACTCCATCCTCAAAAGCACCTGTTTTCGCTTTCGGCAACCTCCGGAGCAAAAAAGACAAACGTCCAGCTTTTGCTGCCACAGCAAAGGTGCCAGCGGGGAAAAGTAATGCTGGTTCTCACTGCCTCCTGGAACCCTTTCAAATGCCCCAGACAATTTGGCCCTCTCTGCTTTCCTGCGGACTCCATCCTCAAAAGCACCTGTTTTCGCTTTCGGCAGCCTCCGGAGCAAGAAAGACAAACGTCCAGCTTTTGCTGCCACAGCAAAGGTGCCAGCGGGGAAAAGTGATGCTGGTCCTCATTGCCTCCTGGAACCCTTTCAAATGCCCCAGATAATTTGGCCCTCTCTGCTTTCCTGCGGACTCCATCCTCAAAAGCACCTGTTTTCGCTTTCGGCAACCTCCGGAGCAAAAAAGACAAACGTCCAGCTTTTGCTGCCACAGCAAAGGTGCCAGCGGGGAAAAGTGATGCTGGTTCTCACTGCCTCCTGGAACCCTTTCAAATGCCACAGACAATTTGGCCCTCTCTGGTTTCCTGCGGACTCCATCCTCAAAAGCACCTGTTTTCGGTTTCGGCGCCCTCCGGTGGTAAAAAGACAAACGTCCAGCTTTTGCTGCCACAGCAAAGGTGCCAGCGGGGAAAAGTAATGCTGGTTCTCACTGCCTCCTGGAACTCTTTCAAATGTCACAGACAATTTGGCCCTCTCTGCTTTCCTGCGGACTCCATCCTCAAAAGCACCTGTTTTCGCTTTCGGCAGCCTCCGGAGCAAAAAAGACAAACGTCCAGCTTTTGCTGCCACAGCAAAGGTGCCAGTGGGGAAAAGTAATGCTGGTTCTCACTGCCTCCTGGAACCCTTTCAAATGCCACAGACAATTTGGCCCTCTCTGCTTTCCTGCGGACTCCATCCTCAAAAGCACCTGTTTTCGCTTTCGGCAGCCTCCGGAGCAAAAAAGACAAATGTCCAGCTTTTGCTGCCACAGCAAAGGTGCCAGCGAGGAAAAGTAATGCTGGTTCTCACTGCCTCCTGGAACCCTTTCAAATGCCACAGACAATTTGGCCCTCTCTGCTTTCCTGCGGACTCTATCCTCAAAAGCACTTTTTTTCGCTTTCGGCAACCTCCGGAGCAAAAAAGACAAACGTCCAGCTTTTGCTGCCACAGCAAAGGTGCCAGCGGGGAAAAGTGATGCTGGTTCTCACTGCCTCCTGGAACTCTTTCAAATGCCACAGGGAATTTGGCCCTCTCTGCTTTCCTGCGGACTCTATCCTCAAAAGCACTTTTTCACTTTCGGCGCCCTCCGGTGGTAAAAAGACAAACGTCCAGCTTTTGCTGCCACAGCAAAGGTGCCAGCGGGGAAAAGTAATGCTGGTTCTCACTGCCTCCTGGAACTCTTTCAAATGCCCCAGACAATTTGGCCCTCTCTGCTTTCCTGCGGACTCCATCCTCAAAAGCACCTGTTTTCGCTTTCGGCAGCCTCCGGAGCAAAAAAGACAAACGTCCAGCTTTTGCTGCCACAGCAAAGGTGCCAGCGGGGAAAAGTAATGCTGGTTCTCACTGCCTCCTGGAACCCTTTCAAATGCCACAGACAATTTGGCCCTCTCTGCTTTCCTGCGGACTCCATCCTCAAAAGCACCTGTTTTTGCTTTCGGCAGCCTCCGGAGCAAAAAAGACAAATGTCCAGCTTTTGCTGCCTCAGCAAAGGTGCCAGCGAGGAAAAGTAATGCTGGTTCTCACTGCCTTCTGGAACCCTTTCAAATGCCACAGACAATTTGGCCCTCTCTGCTTTCCTGCGGACTCTATCCTCAAAAGCACTTTTTCACTTTCGGCGCCCTCCGGTGGTAAAAAGACAAACGTCCAGATTTTGCTGCCACAGCAAAGGTGCCAACGGGGAAAAGTAATGCTGGTTCTCACTGTCTCCTGCAACCTCTTCAAATGCCCCAGACAATTTGGCCCTCTCTGCTTTCCTGCGGACTCGATTTTCAAAAGTGCCTGTTTTCGCTTTCAGCAGCCTCCGGTGGTAAAAAGACAAACGTCCAGCTTTTGCTGCCACAGCAAAGGTGCCAGCGGGGAAAAGTGATGCTGGTCCTCATTGCCTCCTGGAACCTCTTCAAATGCGATAGACAATTTGGCCCTCTCTGCTTTCCTGCGGACTCCATCCTCAAAAGCACTTTTTTTCGCTTTTGGCAACCTCCGGAGCAAAAAAGACAAACGTCCAGCTTTTGCTGCCACAGCAAAGGTGCCAGCGGGGAAAAGTGATGCTGGTCCTCACTGCCTCCTGGAACCCCTTCAAATGCCACAGACAATTTGACCCTCTCTGCTTTCCTGCGGACTCCATCCTCAAAAGCACCTGTTTTCGCTTTCGGCAGCCTCCGGAGCAAAAAAGACAAACGTCCAGGTTTTGCTGCCACAGCAAAGGTGCCAGCGGGGAAAAGTAATGCTGGTTCTCATTGCCTCCTGGAACTCTTTCAAATGCCCCAGACAATTTGGCCCTCTCTGCTTTCCTGCGGACTCCATCCTCAAAAGCACCTGTTTTCGCTTTCGGCAGCCTCCGGAGCAAAAAAGACAAACGTCCAGCTTTTGCTGCCACAGCAAAGGTGCCAGCGGGGAAAAGTAATGCTGGTTCTCACTGCCTCCTGGAACCCTTTCAAATGCCACAGACAATTTTGCCCTCTCTGCTTTCCTGCGGACTCTATCCTCAAAAGCACTTTTTTTCGCTTTCGGCAACCTCCGGAGCAAAAAAGACAAACGTCCAGCTTTTGCTGCCACAGCAAAGGTGCCAGCGGGGAAAAGTGATGCTGGTCCTCACTGCCTCCTGGAACCCCTTCAAATGCCACAGACAATTTGACCCTCTCTGCTTTCCTGCGGACTCCATCCTCAAAAGCACCTGTTTTCGCTTTCGGCAGCCTCCGGAGCAAAAAAGACAAACGTCCAGGTTTTGCTGCCACAGCAAAGGTGCCAGCAGGGAAAAGTAATGCTGGTTCTCATTACCTCCTGGAACTCTTTCAAATGCCCCAGACAATTTGGCCCTCTCTGCTTTCCTGCGGACTCCATCCTCAAAAGCACCTGTTTTCGCTTTCGGCAGCCTCCGGAGCAAAAAAGACAAACGTCCAGCTTTTGCTGCCACAGCAAAGGTGCCAGCAAGGAAAAGTAATGCTGGTTCTCACTGCCTCATGGAACCCTTTCAAATGCCACAGACAATTTGGCCCTCTCTGCTTTCCTGCGGACTCCATCCTCAAAAGCACCTGTTTTCGCTTTCGGCAGCCTCCGGAGCAAAAAAGACAAACGTCCAGCTTTTGCTGCCACAGCAAAGGTGCCAGCGAGGAAAAGTAATGCTGGTTCTCACTGCCTCCTGGAACCCTTTCAAATGCCACAGACAATTTGGCCCTCTCTGCTTTCCTGCGGACTCTATCCTCAAAAGCACTTTTTAACTTTCGGCGCCCTCCGGTGGTAAAAAGACAAACGTCCAGATTTTGCTGCCACAGCAAAGGTGCCAACGGGGAAAAGTAATGCTGGTTCTCACTGTCTCCTGCAACCTCTTCAAATGCCAAAGACAATTTGGCCCTCTCTGCTTTCCTGCGGACTCCATTTTCAAAAGTGCCTGTTTTCGCTTTCAGCAGCCTCCGGTGGTAAAAAGACAAACGTCCAGCTTTTGCTGCCACAGCAAAGGTGCCAGCGAGGAAAAGTAATGCTGGTTCTCACTGCCTCCTGGAACCCTTTCAAATGCCACAGACAATTTGGCCCTCTCTGCTTTCCTGCGGACTCCATCCTCAAAAGCACCTGTTTTCGCTTTCGGCAGCCTCCGGAGCAAAAAAGACAAACGTCCAGCTTTTGCTGCCACAACAAAGGTGCCATCGGGGAAAAGTGATTCTGGTCCTCATTGCCTCCTGGAACCTCTTCAAATGCCACAGTCAATTTGGCCCTCTCTGCTTTCCTGCGGACTCCATCCTCAAAAGCACCTGTTTTCGCTTTCGGCAGCCTCCGGAGCAAGAAAGACAAACGTCCAGCTTTTGCTGCCACAGCAAAGGTGCCAGCGGGGAAAAGTGATGCTGGTCCTCACTGCCTCCAGGAACCCCTTCAAATGCCACAGACAATTTGACCCTCTCTGCTTTCCTGCGGACTCCATCCTCAAAAGCACCTGTTTTCGCTTTCGGCAGCCTCCGGAGCAAAAAAGACAAACGTCCAGGTTTTGCTGCCACAGCAAAGGTGCCAGCAGGGAAAAGTAATGCTGGTTCTCATTACCTCCTGGAACTCTTTCAAATGCCCCAGACAATTTGGCCCTCTCTGCTTTCCTGCGGACTCCATCCTCAAAAGCACCTGTTTTCGCTTTCGGCAGCCTCCGGAGCAAAAAAGACAAACGTCCAGCTTTTGCTGCCACAGCAAAGGTGCCAGCGGGGAAAAGTAATGCTGGTTCTCACTGCCTCCTGGAACTCTTTCAAATGCCACAGACAATTTGGCCCTCTCTGCTTTCCTGCGGACTCCATCCTCAAAAGCACCTGTTTTCGCTTTCGGCAGCCTCCGGAGCAAAAAAGACAAACGTCCAGCTTTTGCTGCCACAGCAAAGGTGCCAGCAAGGAAAAGTAATGCTGGTTCTCACTGCCTCATGGAACCCTTTCAAATGCCACAGACAATTTGGCCCTCTCTGCTTTCCTGCAGACTCCATCCTCAAAAGCCCCTGTTTTCGCTTTCGGCAACCTCCGGAGCAAAAAAGACAAACGTCCAGCTTTTGCTGCCACAGCAAAGGTGCCAGCGGGGAAAAGTAATGCTGGTTCTCACTGCCTCCTGGAACCCTTTCAAATGCCCCAGACAATTTGGCGCTCTCTGCTTTCCTGCGGACTCTATCCTCAAAAGCACCTGTTTTCGCTTTCGGCAGCCTCCGGAGCAAAAAAGACAAACGTCCAGCTTTTGCTGCCACAACAAAGGTGCCAGCGGGGAAAAGTGATGCTGGTCCTCATTGCCTCCTGGAACCTCTTCAAATGCCACAGTCAATTTGGCCCTCTCTGCTTTCCTGCGGACTCCATCCTCAAAAGCACCTGTTTTCGCTTTCGGCAACCTCCGGAGCAAAAAAGACAAACGTCCAGCTTTTGCTGCCACAGCAAAGGTGCCAGCGGGGAAAAGTAATGCTGGTTCTCACTGCCTCCTGGAACCCTTTCAAATGCCCCAGACAATTTGGCGCTCTCTGCTTTCCTGCGGACTCTATCCTCAAAAGCACCTGTTTTCGCTTTCGGCAGCCTCCGGAGCAAAAAAGACAAACGTCCAGCTTTTGCTGCCACAACAAAGGTGCCAGCGGGGAAAAGTGATGCTGGTTCTCACTGCCTCCTGGAACTCTTTCAAATGCCACAGACAATTTGGCCCTCTCTGCTTTCCTGCGGACTCCATCCTCAAAAGCACCTGTTTTCGCTTTCGGCGCCCTCCGGTGGTAAAAAGACAAACGTCCAGCTTTTGCTGCCACAGCAAAGGTGCCAGCGGGGAAAAGTAATGCTGGTTCTCACTGCCTCCTGGAACTCTTTCAAATGCCCCAGACAATTTGGCCCTCTCTGCTTTCCTGCGGACTCCATCCTCAAAAGCACCTGTTTTCGCTTTCGGCAGCCTCCGGAGCAAAAAAGACAAACGTCCAGCTTTTGCTGCCACAGCAAAGGTGCCAGCGGGGAAAAGTAATGCTGGTTCTCACTGCCTCCTGGAACCCTTTCAAATGCCACAGACAATTTGGCCCTCTCTGCTTTCCTGCGGACTCCATCCTCAAAAGCACCTGTTTTCGCTTTCGGCAGCCTCCGGAGCAAAAAAGACAAATGTCCAGCTTTTGCTGCCACAGCAAAGGTGCCAGCGAGGAAAAGTAATGCTGGTTCTCACTGCCTTCTGGAACCCTTTCAAATGCCACAGACAATTTGGCCCTCTCTGCTTTCCTGCGGACTCTATCCTCAAAAGCACTTTTTCACTTTCGGCGCCCTCCGGTGGTAAAAAGACAAACGTCCAGATTTTGCTGCCACAGCAAAGGTGCCAACGGGGAAAAGTAATGCTGGTTCTCACTGTCTCCTGCAACCTCTTCAAATGCCCCAGACAATTTGGCCCTCTCTGCTTTCCTGCGGACTCGATTTTCAAAAGTGCCTGTTTTCGCTTTCAGCAGCCTCCGGTGGTAAAAAGACAAACGTCCAGCTTTTGCTGCCACAGCAAAGGTGCCAGCGGGGAAAAGTGATGCTGGTCCTCATTGCCTCCTGGAACCTCTTCAAATGCGATAGACAATTTGGCCCTCTCTGCTTTCCTGCGGACTCCATCCTCAAAAGCACTTTTTTTCGCTTTTGGCAACCTCCGGAGCAAAAAAGACAAACGTCCAGCTTTTGCTGCCACAGCAAAGGTGCCAGCGGGGAAAAGTGATGCTGGTCCTCACTGCCTCCTGGAACCCCTTCAAATGCCACAGACAATTTGACCCTCTCTGCTTTCCTGCGGACTCCATCCTCAAAAGCACCTGTTTTCGCTTTCGGCAGCCTCCGGAGCAAAAAAGACAAACGTCCAGGTTTTGCTGCCACAGCAAAGGTGCCAGCGGGGAAAAGTAATGCTGGTTCTCATTGCCTCCTGGAACTCTTTCAAATGCCCCAGACAATTTGGCCCTCTCTGCTTTCCTGCGGACTCCATCCTCAAAAGCACCTGTTTTCGCTTTCGGCAGCCTCCGGAGCAAAAAAGACAAACGTCCAGCTTTTGCTGCCACAGCAAAGGTGCCAGCGGGGAAAAGTAATGCTGGTTCTCACTGCCTCCTGGAACCCTTTCAAATGCCACAGACAATTTTGCCCTCTCTGCTTTCCTGCGGACTCTATCCTCAAAAGCACTTTTTTTCGCTTTCGGCAACCTCCGGAGCAAAAAAGACAAACGTCCAGCTTTTGCTGCCACAGCAAAGGTGCCAGCGGGGAAAAGTGATGCTGGTCCTCACTGCCTCCTGGAACCCCTTCAAATGCCACAGACAATTTGACCCTCTCTGCTTTCCTGCGGACTCCATCCTCAAAAGCACCTGTTTTCGCTTTCGGCAGCCTCCGGAGCAAAAAAGACAAACGTCCAGGTTTTGCTGCCACAGCAAAGGTGCCAGCAGGGAAAAGTAATGCTGGTTCTCATTACCTCCTGGAACTCTTTCAAATGCCCCAGACAATTTGGCCCTCTCTGCTTTCCTGCGGACTCCATCCTCAAAAGCACCTGTTTTCGCTTTCGGCAGCCTCCGGAGCAAAAAAGACAAACGTCCAGCTTTTGCTGCCACAGCAAAGGTGCCAGCAAAAAAAAGTAATGCTGGTTCTCACTGCCTCATGGAACCCTTTCAAATGCCACAGACAATTTGGCCCTCTCTGCTTTCCTGCGGACTCCATCCTCAAAAGCACCTGTTTTCGCTTTCGGCAGCCTCCGGAGCAAAAAAGACAAACGTCCAGCTTTTGCTGCCACAGCAAAGGTGCCAGCGAGGAAAAGTAATGCTGGTTCTCACTGCCTCCTGGAACCCTTTCAAATGCCACAGACAATTTGGCCCTCTCTGCTTTCCTGCGGACTCTATCCTCAAAAGCACTTTTTAACTTTCGGCGCCCTCCGGTGGTAAAAAGACAAACGTCCAGATTTTGCTGCCACAGCAAAGGTGCCAACGGGGAAAAGTAATGCTGGTTCTCACTGTCTCCTGCAACCTCTTCAAATGCCCCAGACAATTTGGCCCTCTCTGCTTTCCTGCGGACTCCATTTTCAAAAGTGCCTGTTTTCGCTTTCAGCAGCCTCCGGTGGTAAAAAGACAAACGTCCAGCTTTTGCTGCCACAGCAAAGGTGCCAGCGAGGAAAAGTAATGCTGGTTCTCACTGCCTCCTGGAACCCTTTCAAATGCCACAGACAATTTGGCCCTCTCTGCTTTCCTGCGGACTCCATCCTCAAAAGCACCTGTTTTCGCTTTCGGCAGCCTCCGGAGCAAAAAAGACAAACGTCCAGCTTTTGCTGCCACAACAAAGGTGCCAGCGGGGAAAAGTGATTCTGGTCCTCATTGCCTCCTGGAACCTCTTCAAATGCCACAGTCAATTTGGCCCTCTCTGCTTTCCTGCGGACTCCATCCTCAAAAGCACCTTTTTTCGCTTTCGGCAACCTCCGGAGCAAAAAAGACAAACGTCCAGCTTTTGCTGCCACAGCAAAGGTGCCAGCGGGGAAAAGTAATGCTGGTTCTCACTGCCTCCTGGAACCCTTTCAAATGCCCCAGACAATTTGGCCCTCTCTGCTTTCCTGCGGACTCCATCCTCAAAAGCACCTGTTTTCGCTTTCGGCAGCCTCCGGAGCAAGAAAGACAAACGTCCAGCTTTTGCTGCCACAGCAAAGGTGCCAGCGGGGAAAAGTGATGCTGGTCCTCATTGCCTCCTGGAACCCTTTCAAATGCCCCAGATAATTTGGCCCTCTCTGCTTTCCTGCGGACTCCATCCTCAAAAGCACCTGTTTTCGCTTTCGGCAACCTCCGGAGCAAAAAAGACAAACGTCCAGCTTTTGCTGCCACAGCAAAGGTGCCAGCGGGGAAAAGTGATGCTGGTTCTCACTGCCTCCTGGAACCCTTTCAAATGCCACAGACAATTTGGCCCTCTCTGCTTTCCTGCGGACTCCATCCTCAAAAGCACCTGTTTTCGCTTTCGGCAGCCTCCGGAGCAAAAAAGACAAATGTCCAGCTTTTGCTGCCACAGCAAAGGTGCCAGCGAGGAAAAGTAATGCTGGTTCTCACTGCCTCCTGGAACCCTTTCAAATGCCACAGACAATTTGGCCCTCTCTGCTTTCCTGCGGACTCTATCCTCAAAAGCACTTTTTTTCGCTTTCGGCAACCTCCGGAGCAAAAAAGACAAACGTCCAGCTTTTGCTGCCACAGCAAAGGTGCCAGCGGGGAAAAGTGATGCTGGTCCTCACTGCCTCCTGGAACCCCTTCAAATGCCACAGACAATTTGACCCTCTCTGCTTTCCTGCGGACTCCATCCTCAAAAGCACCTGTTTTCGCTTTCGGCAGCCTCCGGAGCAAAAAAGACAAACGTCCAGGTTTTGCTGCCACAGCAAAGGTGCCAGCAGGGAAAAGTAATGCTGGTTCTCATTACCTCCTGGAACTCTTTCAAATGCCCCAGACAATTTGGCCCTCTCTGCTTTCCTGCGGACTCCATCCTCAAAAGCACCTGTTTTCGCTTTCGGCAGCCTCCGGAGCAAAAAAGACAAACGTCCAGCTTTTGCTGCCACAGCAAAGGTGCCAGCGGGGAAAAGTAATGCTGGTTCTCACTGCCTCCTGGAACTCTTTCAAATGCCACAGACAATTTGGCCCTCTCTGCTTTCCTGCGGACTCCATCCTCAAAAGCACCTGTTTTCGCTTTCGGCAGCCTCCGGAGCAAAAAAGACAAACGTCCAGCTTTTGCTGCCACAGCAAAGGTGCCAGCAAGGAAAAGTAATGCTGGTTCTCACTGCCTCATGGAACCCTTTCAAATGCCACAGACAATTTGGCCCTCTCTGCTTTCCTGCAGACTCCATCCTCAAAAGCCCCTGTTTTCGCTTTCGGCAACCTCCGGAGCAAAAAAGACAAACGTCCAGCTTTTGCTGCCACAGCAAAGGTGCCAGCGGGGAAAAGTAATGCTGGTTCTCACTGCCTCCTGGAACCCTTTCAAATGCCCCAGACAATTTGGCGCTCTCTGCTTTCCTGCGGACTCTATCCTCAAAAGCACCTGTTTTCGCTTTCGGCAGCCTCCGGAGCAAAAAAGACAAACGTCCAGCTTTTGCTGCCACAACAAAGGTGCCAGCGGGGAAAAGTGATTCTGGTCCTCATTGCCTCCTGGAACCTCTTCAAATGCCACAGTCAATTTGGCCCTCTCTGCTTTCCTGCGGACTCCATCCTCAAAAGCACCTGTTTTCGCTTTCGGCAACCTCCGGAGCAAAAAAGACAAACGTCCAGCTTTTGCTGCCACAGCAAAGGTGCCAGCGGGGAAAAGTAATGCTGGTTCTCACTGCCTCCTGGAACCCTTTCAAATGCCCCAGACAATTTGGCCCTCTCTGCTTTCCTGCGGACTCCATCCTCAAAAGCACCTGTTTTCGCTTTCGGCAGCCCCCGGAGCAAGAAAGAAAAACGTCCAGCTTTTGCTGCCACAGCAAAGGTGCCAGCGGGGAAAAGTGATGCTGGTCCTCATTGCCTCCTGGAACCCTTTCAAATGCCACAGACAATTTGGCCCTCTCTGCTTTCCTGCGAACTCCATCCTCAAAAGCACCTGTTTTCGCTTTCGGCAACCTCCGGAGCAAAAAAGACAAACGTCCAGCTTTTGCTGCCACAGCAAAGGTGCCAGCGGGGAAAAGTGATGCTGGTTCTCACTGCCTCCTGGAACTCTTTCAAATGCCACAGACAATTTGGCCCTCTCTGCTTTCCTGCGGACTCCATCCTCAAAAGCACCTGTTTTCGCTTTCGGCGCCCTCCGGTGGTAAAAAGACAAACGTCCAGCTTTTGCTGCCACAGCAAAGGTGCCAGCGGGGAAAAGTAATGCTGGTTCTCACTGCCTCCTGGAACTCTTTCAAATGCCCCAGACAATTTGGCCCTCTCTGCTTTCCTGCGGACTCCATCCTCAAAAGCACCTGTTTTCGCTTTCGGCAGCCTCCGGAGCAAAAAAGACAAACGTCCAGCTTTTGCTGCCACAGCAAAGGTGCCAGCGGGGAAAAGTAATGCTGGTTCTCACTGCCTCCTGGAACCCTTTCAAATGCCACAGACAATTTGGCCCTCTCTGCTTTCCTGCGGACTCCATCCTCAAAAGCACCTGTTTTCGCTTTCGGCAGCCTCCGGAGCAAAAAAGACAAATGTCCAGCTTTTGCTGCCACAGCAAAGGTGCCAGCGAGGAAAAGTAATGCTGGTTCTCACTGCCTTCTGGAACCCTTTCAAATGCCACAGACAATTTGGCCCTCTCTGCTTTCCTGCGGACTCTATCCTCAAAAGCACTTTTTCACTTTCGGCGCCCTCCGGTGGTAAAAAGACAAACGTCCAGATTTTGCTGCCACAGCAAAGGTGCCAACGGGGAAAAGTAATGCTGGTTCTCACTGTCTCCTGCAACCTCTTCAAATGCCCCAGACAATTTGGCCCTCTCTGCTTTCCTGCGGACTCCATTTTCAAAAGTGCCTGTTTTCGCTTTCAGCAGCCTCCGGTGGTAAAAAGACAAACGTCCAGCTTTTGCTGCCACAGCAAAGGTGCCAGCGGGGAAAAGTGATGCTGGTCCTCATTGCCTCCTGGAACCTCTTCAAATGCGATAGACAATTTGGCCCTCTCTGCTTTCCTGCGGACTCCATCCTCAAAAGCACTTTTTTTCGCTTTTGGCAACCTCCGGAGCAAAAAAGACAAACGTCCAGCTTTTGCTGCCACAGCAAAGGTGCCAGCGGGGAAAAGTGATGCTGGTCCTCACTGCCTCCTGGAACCCCTTCAAATGCCACAGACAATTTGACCCTCTCTGCTTTCCTGCGGACTCCATCCTCAAAAGCACCTGTTTTCGCTTTCGGCAGCCTCCGGAGCAAAAAAGACAAACGTCCAGGTTTTGCTGCCACAGCAAAGGTGCCAGCGGGGAAAAGTAATGCTGGTTCTCATTGCCTCCTGGAACTCTTTCAAATGCCCCAGACAATTTGGCCCTCTCTGCTTTCCTGCGGACTCCATCCTCAAAAGCACCTGTTTTCGCTTTCGGCAGCCTCCGGAGCAAAAAAGACAAACGTCCAGCTTTTGCTGCCACAGCAAAGGTGCCAGCGGGGAAAAGTAATGCTGGTTCTCACTGCCTCCTGGAACCCTTTCAAATGCCACAGACAATTTGGCCCTCTCTGCTTTCCTGCGGACTCCATCCTCAAAAGCACCTGTTTTCGCTTTCGGCAACCTCCGGAGCAAAAAAGACAAACGTCCAGCTTTTGCAGCCACAGCAAAGGTGCCAGCGGGGAAAAGTGATGCTACTCCGCATTGCCTCCTGGAACCTCTTCAAATGCCCCAGAAAATTTGGCCCTCCCTGCTTTCCTGCGGACTCCATCCTCAAAAGCACATTTTTTCAATTTCGGCGCCCTCCGGTGGTAAAAAGACAAACGTCCAGCTTTTGCTACCACAGCAAAGGTGCCAGCGGGGAAAAGTGATGCTGGTTCTCACTGCCTCCTGGAACTCTTTCAAATGCCACAGACAATTTGGCCCTCTCTGCTTTCCTGCGGACTCCATCCTCAAAAGCACCTGTTTTCGCTTTCGGCAGCCTCCGGAGCAAAAAAGACAAACGTCCAGCTTTTGCTGCCACAGCAAAGTTGCCAGCGGAGAAAAGTAATGCTGGTTCTCACTGCCTCCTGAAACTCTTTCAAATGCCACAGACAACTTGGCCCTCTCTGCTTTACTGCGGACTCTATCCTCAATAACACCTTTTTTCACTTTCGGCGCCCTCCGGTGGTAAAAAGACAAACGTCCAGCTTTTGCTGCCACAGCAAAGGTGCCAGCGGGGAAAAGTGATGCTACTCCGCATTGCCTCCTGGAACCTCTTCAAATGCCCCAGAAAATTTGGCCCTCCCTGCTTTCCTGCGGACTCCATCCTCAAAAGCACCTGTTTTCGGTTTCGGCGCCCTCCGGTGGTAAAAAGACAAACGTCCAGCTTTTGCTGCCACAGCAAAGGTGCCAGCGGGGAAAAGTAATGCTGGTTCTCACTGCCTCCTGGAACTCTTTCAAATGCCACAGACAATTTGGCCCTCTCTGCTTTCCTGCGGACTCCATCCTCAAAAGCACCTGTTTTCGCTTTCGGCAGCCTCCGGAGCAAAAAAGACAAACGTCCAGCTTTTGCTGCCACAGCAAAGGTGCCAGTGGGGAAAAGTAATGCTGGTTCTCACTGCCTCCTGGAACCCTTTCAAATGCCACAGACAATTTGGCCCTCTCTGCTTTCCTGCGGACTCCATCCTCAAAAGCACCTGTTTTCGCTTTCGGCAGCCTCCGGAGCAAAAAAGACAAATGTCCAGCTTTTGCTGCCACAGCAAAGGTGCCAGCGGGGAAAAGTGATGCTGGTCCTCACTGCCTCCTGGAACCCCTTCAAATGCCACAGACAATTTGACCCTCTCTGCTTTCCTGCGGACTCCATCCTCAAAAGCACCTGTTTTCGCTTTCGGCAGCCTCCGGAGCAAAAAAGACAAACGTCCAGGTTTTGCTGCCACAGCAAAGGTGCCAGCAGGGAAAAGTAATGCTGGTTCTCATTACCTCCTGGAACTCTTTCAAATGCCCCAGACAATTTGGCCCTCTCTGCTTTCCTGCGGACTCCATCCTCAAAAGCACCTGTTTTCGCTTTCGGCAGCCTCCGGAGCAAAAAAGACAAACGTCCAGCTTTTGCTGCCACAGCAAAGGTGCCAGCAAGGAAAAGTAATGCTGGTTCTCACTGCCTCATGGAACCCTTTCAAATGCCACAGACAATTTGGCCCTCTCTGCTTTCCTGCGGACTCCATCCTCAAAAGCACCTGTTTTCGCTTTCGGCAGCCTCCGGAGCAAAAAAGACAAACGTCCAGCTTTTGCTGCCACAGCAAAGGTGCCAGCAAGGAAAAGTAATGCTGGTTCTCACTGCCTCATGGAACCCTTTCAAATGCCACAGACAATTTGGCCCTCTCTGCTTTCCTGCGGACTCCATCCTCAAAAGCCCCTGTTTTCGCTTTCGGCAACCTCCGGAGCAAAAAAGACAAACGTCCAGCTTTTGCTGCCACAGCAAAGGTGCCAGCGGGGAAAAGTAATGCTGGTTCTCACTGCCTCCTGGAACCCTTTCAAATGCCCCAGACAATTTGGCCCTCTCTGCTTTCCTGCGGACTCCATCCTCAAAAGCACCTGTTTTCGCTTTCGGCAGCCTCCGGAGCAAAAAAGACAAACGTCCAGCTTTTGCTGCCACAACAAAGGTGCCATCAGGGAAAAGTGATTCTGGTCCTCATAGCCTCCTGGAACCTCTTCAAATGCCACAGTCAATTTGGCCCTCTCTGCTTTCCTGCGGACTCCATCCTCAAAAGCACCTGTTTTCGCTTTCGGCAACCTCCGGAGCAAAAAAGACAAACGTCCAGCATTTGCTGCCACAGCAAAGGTGCCAGCGGGGAAAAGTAATGCTGGTTCTCACTGCCTCCTGGAACCCTTTCAAATGCCCCAGACAATTTGGCCCTCTCTGCTTTCCTGCGGACTCCATCCTCAAAAGCACCTGTTTTCGCTTTCGGCAACCTCCGGAGCAAAAAAGACAAACGTCCAGCTTTTGCTGCCACAGCAAAGGTGCCAGCGGGGAAAAGTGATGCTGGTTCTCACTGCCTCCTGGAACCCTTTCAAATGCCACAGACAATTTGGCCGTCTCTGCTTTCCTGCGGACTCCATCCTCAAAAGCACCTGTTTTCGGTTTCGGCGCCCTCCGGTGGTAAAAAGACAAACGTCCAGCTTTTGCTGCCACAGCAAAGGTGCCAGCGGGGAAAAGTAATGCTGGTTCTCACTGCCTCCTGGAACTCTTTCAAATGCCACAGACAATTTGGCCCTCTCTGCTTTCCTGCGGACTCGATTTTCAAAAGTGCCTGTTTTCGCTTTCAGCAGCCTCCGGTGGTAAAAAGACAAACGTCCAGCTTTTGCTGCCACAGCAAAGGTGCCAGCGGGGAAAAGTGATGCTGGTCCTCATTGCCTCCTGGAACCTCTTCAAATGCGATAGACAATTTGGCCCTCTCTGCTTTCCTGCGGACTCCATCCTCAAAAGCACTTTTTTTCGCTTTTGGCAACCTCCGGAGCAAAAAAGACAAACGTCCAGCTTTTGCTGCCACAGCAAAGGTGCCAGCGGGGAAAAGTGATGCTGGTCCTCACTGCCTCCTGGAACCCCTTCAAATGCCACAGACAATTTGACCCTCTCTGCTTTCCTGCGGACTCCATCCTCAAAAGCACCTGTTTTCGCTTTCGGCAGCCTCCGGAGCAAAAAAGACAAACGTCCAGGTTTTGCTGCCACAGCAAAGGTGCCAGCGGGGAAAAGTAATGCTGGTTCTCATTGCCTCCTGGAACTCTTTCAAATGCCCCAGACAATTTGGCCCTCTCTGCTTTCCTGCGGACTCCATCCTCAAAAGCACCTGTTTTCGCTTTCGGCAGCCTCCGGAGCAAAAAAGACAAACGTCCAGCTTTTGCTGCCACAGCAAAGGTGCCAGCGGGGAAAAGTAATGCTGGTTCTCACTGCCTCCTGGAACCCTTTCAAATGCCACAGACAATTTTGCCCTCTCTGCTTTCCTGCGGACTCTATCCTCAAAAGCACTTTTTTTCGCTTTCGGCAACCTCCGGAGCAAAAAAGACAAACGTCCAGCTTTTGCTGCCACAGCAAAGGTGCCAGCGGGGAAAAGTGATGCTGGTCCTCACTGCCTCCTGGAACCCCTTCAAATGCCACAGACAATTTGACCCTCTCTGCTTTCCTGCGGACTCCATCCTCAAAAGCACCTGTTTTCGCTTTCGGCAGCCTCCGGAGCAAAAAAGACAAACGTCCAGGTTTTGCTGCCACAGCAAAGGTGCCAGCAGGGAAAAGTAATGCTGGTTCTCATTACCTCCTGGAACTCTTTCAAATGCCCCAGACAATTTGGCCCTCTCTGCTTTCCTGCGGACTCCATCCTCAAAAGCACCTGTTTTCGCTTTCGGCAGCCTCCGGAGCAAAAAAGACAAACGTCCAGCTTTTGCTGCCACAGCAAAGGTGCCAGCAAGGAAAAGTAATGCTGGTTCTCACTGCCTCATGGAACCCTTTCAAATGCCACAGACAATTTGGCCCTCTCTGCTTTCCTGCGGACTCCATCCTCAAAAGCACCTGTTTTCGCTTTCGGCAGCCTCCGGAGCAAAAAAGACAAACGTCCAGCTTTTGCTGCCACAGCAAAGGTGCCAGCGAGGAAAAGTAATGCTGGTTCTCACTGCCTCCTGGAACCCTTTCAAATGCCACAGACAATTTGGCCCTCTCTGCTTTCCTGCGGACTCTATCCTCAAAAGCACTTTTTAACTTTCGGCGCCCTCCGGTGGTAAAAAGACAAACGTCCAGATTTTGCTGCCACAGCAAAGGTGCCAACGGGGAAAAGTAATGCTGGTTCTCACTGTCTCCTGCAACCTCTTCAAATGCCCCAGACAATTTGGCCCTCTCTGCTTTCCTGCGGACTCCATTTTCAAAAGTGCCTGTTTTCGCTTTCAGCAGCCTCCGGTGGTAAAAAGACAAACGTCCAGCTTTTGCTGCCACAGCAAAGGTGCCAGCGAGGAAAAGTAATGCTGGTTCTCACTGCCTCCTGGAACCCTTTCAAATGCCACAGACAATTTGGCCCTCTCTGCTTTCCTGCGGACTCCATCCTCAAAAGCACCTGTTTTCGCTTTCGGCAGCCTCCGGAGCAAAAAAGACAAACGTCCAGCTTTTGCTGCCACAACAAAGGTGCCATCGGGGAAAAGTGATTCTGGTCCTCATTGCCTCCTGGAACCTCTTCAAATGCCACAGTCAATTTGGCCCTCTCTGCTTTCCTGCGGACTCCATCCTCAAAAGCACCTGTTTTCGCTTTCGGCAACCTCCGGAGCAAAAAAGACAAACGTCCAGCTTTTGCTGCCACAGCAAAGGTGCCAGCGGGGAAAAGTAATGCTGGTTCTCACTGCCTCCTGGAACCCTTTCAAATGCCCCAGACAATTTGGCCCTCTCTGCTTTCCTGCGGACTCCATCCTCAAAAGCACCTGTTTTCGCTTTCGGCAGCCTCCGGAGCAAGAAAGACAAACGTCCAGCTTTTGCTGCCACAGCAAAGGTGCCAGCGGGGAAAAGTGATGCTGGTCCTCATTGCCTCCTGGAACCCTTTCAAATGCCCCAGATAATTTGGCCCTCTCTGCTTTCCTGCGGACTCCATCCTCAAAAGCACCTGTTTTCGCTTTCGGCAACCTCCGGAGCAAAAAAGACAAACGTCCAGCTTTTGCTGCCACAGCAAAGGTGCCAGCGGGGAAAAGTGATGCTGGTTCTCACTGCCTCCTGGAACCCTTTCAAATGCCACAGACAATTTGGCCCTCTCTGCTTTCCTGCGGACTCCATCCTCAAAAGCACCTGTTTTCGCTTTCGGCGCCCTCCGGTGGTAAAAAGACAAACGTCCAGCTTTTGCTGCCACAGCAAAGGTGCCAGCGGGGAAAAGTAATGCTGGTTCTCACTGCCTCCTGGAACTCTTTCAAATGTCACAGACAATTTGGCCCTCTCTGCTTTCCTGCGGACTCCATCCTCAAAAGCACCTGTTTTCGCTTTCGGCAGCCTCCGGAGCAAAAAAGACAAACGTCCAGCTTTTGCTGCCACAGCAAAGGTGCCAGTGGGGAAAAGTAATGCTGGTTCTCACTGCCTCCTGGAACCCTTTCAAATGCCACAGACAATTTGGCCCTCTCTGCTTTCCTGCGGACTCCATCCTCAAAAGCACCTGTTTTCGCTTTCGGCAGCCTCCGGAGCAAAAAAGACAAATGTCCAGCTTTTGCTGCCACAGCAAAGGTGCCAGCGAGGAAAAGTAATGCTGGTTCTCACTGCCTCCTGGAACCCTTTCAAATGCCACAGACAATTTGGCCCTCTCTGCTTTCCTGCGGACTCTATCCTCAAAAGCACTTTTTTTCGCTTTCGGCAACCTCCGGAGCAAAAAAGACAAACGTCCAGCTTTTGCTGCCACAGCAAAGGTGCCAGCGGGGAAAAGTGATGCTGGTCCTCACTGCCTCCTGGAACCCCTTCAAATGCCACAGACAATTTGACCCTCTCTGCTTTCCTGCGGACTCCATCCTCAAAAGCACCTGTTTTCGCTTTCGGCAGCCTCCGGAGCAAAAAAGACAAACGTCCAGGTTTTGCTGCCACAGCAAAGGTGCCAGCAGGGAAAAGTAATGCTGGTTCTCATTACCTCCTGGAACTCTTTCAAATGCCCCAGACAATTTGGCCCTCTCTGCTTTCCTGCGGACTCCATCCTCAAAAGCACCTGTTTTCGCTTTCGGCAGCCTCCGGAGCAAAAAAGACAAACGTCCAGCTTTTGCTGCCACAGCAAAGGTGCCAGCGGGGAAAAGTAATGCTGGTTCTCACTGCCTCCTGGAACTCTTTCAAATGCCACAGACAATTTGGCCCTCTCTGCTTTCCTGCGGACTCCATCCTCAAAAGCACCTGTTTTCGCTTTCGGCAGCCTCCGGAGCAAAAAAGACAAACGTCCAGCTTTTGCTGCCACAGCAAAGGTGCCAGCAAGGAAAAGTAATGCTGGTTCTCACTGCCTCATGGAACCCTTTCAAATGCCACAGACAATTTGGCCCTCTCTGCTTTCCTGCAGACTCCATCCTCAAAAGCCCCTGTTTTCGCTTTCGGCAACCTCCGGAGCAAAAAAGACAAACGTCCAGCTTTTGCTGCCACAGCAAAGGTGCCAGCGGGGAAAAGTAATGCTGGTTCTCACTGCCTCCTGGAACCCTTTCAAATGCCCCAGACAATTTGGCCCTCTCTGCTTTCCTGCGGACTCTATCCTCAAAAGCACCTGTTTTCGCTTTCGGCAGCCTCCGGAGCAAAAAAGACAAACGTCCAGCTTTTGCTGCCACAACAAAGGTGCCAGCGGGGAAAAGTGATTCTGGTCCTCATTGCCTCCTGGAACCTCTTCAAATGCCACAGTCAATTTGGCCCTCTCTGCTTTCCTGCGGACTCCATCCTCAAAAGCACCTGTTTTCGCTTTCGGCAACCTCCGGAGCAAAAAAGACAAACGTCCAGCTTTTGCTGCCACAGCAAAGGTGCCAGCGGGGAAAAGTAATGCTGGTTCTCACTGCCTCCTGGAACCCTTTCAAATGCCCCAGACAATTTGGCCCTCTCTGCTTTCCTGCGGACTCCATCCTCAAAAGCACCTGTTTTCGCTTTCGGCAGCCCCCGGAGCAAGAAAGAAAAACGTCCAGCTTTTGCTGCCACAGCAAAGGTGCCAGCGGGGAAAAGTGATGCTGGTCCTCATTGCCTCCTGGAACCCTTTCAAATGCCACAGACAATTTGGCCCTCTCTGCTTTCCTGCGAACTCCATCCTCAAAAGCACCTGTTTTCGCTTTCGGCAACCTCCGGAGCAAAAAAGACAAACGTCCAGCTTTTGCTGCCACAGCAAAGGTGCCAGCGGGGAAAAGTGATGCTGGTTCTCACTGCCTCCTGGAACTCTTTCAAATGCCACAGACAATTTGGCCCTCTCTGCTTTCCTGCGGACTCCATCCTCAAAAGCACCTGTTTTCGCTTTCGGCGCCCTCCGGTGGTAAAAAGACAAACGTCCAGCTTTTGCTGCCACAGCAAAGGTGCCAGCGGGGAAAAGTAATGCTGGTTCTCACTGCCTCCTGGAACTCTTTCAAATGCCCCAGACAATTTGGCCCTCTCTGCTTTCCTGCGGACTCCATCCTCAAAAGCACCTGTTTTCGCTTTCGGCAGCCTCCGGAGCAAAAAAGACAAACGTCCAGCTTTTGCTGCCACAGCAAAGGTGCCAGCGGGGAAAAGTAATGCTGGTTCTCACTGCCTCCTGGAACCCTTTCAAATGCCACAGACAATTTGGCCCTCTCTGCTTTCCTGCGGACTCCATCCTCAAAAGCACCTGTTTTCGCTTTCGGCAGCCTCCGGAGCAAAAAAGACAAATGTCCAGCTTTTGCTGCCACAGCAAAGGTGCCAGCGAGGAAAAGTAATGCTGGTTCTCACTGCCTTCTGGAACCCTTTCAAATGCCACAGACAATTTGGCCCTCTCTGCTTTCCTGCGGACTCTATCCTCAAAAGCACTTTTTCACTTTCGGCGCCCTCCGGTGGTAAAAAGACAAACGTCCAGATTTTGCTGCCACAGCAAAGGTGCCAACGGGGAAAAGTAATGCTGGTTCTCACTGTCTCCTGCAACCTCTTCAAATGCCCCAGACAATTTGGCCCTCTCTGCTTTCCTGCGGACTCCATTTTCAAAAGTGCCTGTTTTCGCTTTCAGCAGCCTCCGGTGGTAAAAAGACAAACGTCCAGCTTTTGCTGCCACAGCAAAGGTGCCAGCGGGGAAAAGTGATGCTGGTCCTCATTGCCTCCTGGAACCTCTTCAAATGCGATAGACAATTTGGCCCTCTCTGCTTTCCTGCGGACTCCATCCTCAAAAGCACTTTTTTTCGCTTTTGGCAACCTCCGGAGCAAAAAAGACAAACGTCCAGCTTTTGCTGCCACAGCAAAGGTGCCAGCGGGGAAAAGTGATGCTGGTCCTCACTGCCTCCTGGAACCCCTTCAAATGCCACAGACAATTTGACCCTCTCTGCTTTCCTGCGGACTCCATCCTCAAAAGCACCTGTTTTCGCTTTCGGCAGCCTCCGGAGCAAAAAAGACAAACGTCCAGGTTTTGCTGCCACAGCAAAGGTGCCAGCGGGGAAAAGTAATGCTGGTTCTCATTGCCTCCTGGAACTCTTTCAAATGCCCCAGACAATTTGGCCCTCTCTGCTTTCCTGCGGACTCCATCCTCAAAAGCACCTGTTTTCGCTTTCGGCAGCCTCCGGAGCAAAAAAGACAAACGTCCAGCTTTTGCTGCCACAGCAAAGGTGCCAGCGGGGAAAAGTAATGCTGGTTCTCACTGCCTCCTGGAACCCTTTCAAATGCCACAGCCAATTTGGCCCTCTCTGCTTTCCTGCGGACTCCATCCTCAAAAGCACCTGTTTTCGCTTTCGGCAACCTCCGGAGCAAAAAAGACAAACGTCCAGCTTTTGCTGCCACAGCAAAGGTGCCAGCGGGGAAAAGTGATGCTACTCCGCATTGCCTCCTGGAACCTCTTCAAATGCCCCAGAAAATTTGGCCCTCCCTGCTTTCCTGCGGACTCCATCCTCAAAAGCACATTTTTTCAATTTCGGCGCCCTCCGGTGGTAAAAAGACAAACGTCCAGCTTTTGCTACCACAGCAAAGGTGCCAGCGGGGAAAAGTGATGCTGGTTCTCACTGCCTCCTGGAACTCTTTCAAATGCCACAGACAATTTGGCCCTCTCAGCTTTCCTGCGGACTCCATCCTCAAAAGCACCTGTTTTCGCTTTCGGCAGCCTCCGGAGCAAAAAAGACAAACGTCCAGCTTTTGCTGCCACAGCAAAGTTGCCAGCGGAGAAAAGTAATGCTGGTTCTCACTGCCTCCTGAAACTCTTTCAAATGCCACAGACAACTTGGCCCTCTCTGCTTTACTGCGGACTCTATCCTCAATAACACCTTTTTTCACTTTCGGCGCCCTCCGGTGGTAAAAAGACAAACGTCCAGCTTTTGCTGCCACAGCAAAGGTGCCAGCGGGGAAAAGTGATGCTACTCCGCATTGCCTCCTGGAACCTCTTCAAATGCCCCAGAAAATTTGGCCCTCCCTGCTTTCCTGCGGACTCCATCCTCAAAAGCACCTGTTTTCGGTTTCGGCGCCCTCCGGTGGTAAAAAGACAAACGTCCAGCTTTTGCTGCCACAGCAAAGGTGCCAGCGGGGAAAAGTAATGCTGGTTCTCACTGCCTCCTGGAACTCTTTCAAATGCCACAGACAATTTGGCCCTCTCTGCTTTCCTGCGGACTCCATCCTCAAAAGCACCTGTTTTCGCTTTCGGCAGCCTCCGGAGCAAAAAAGACAAACGTCCAGCTTTTGCTGCCACAGCAAAGGTGCCAGCGGGGAAAAGTAATGCTGGTTCTCACTGCCTCCTGGAACCCTTTCAAATGCCACAGACAATTTGGCCCTCTCTGCTTTCCTGCGGACTCCATCCTCAAAAGCACCTGTTTTCGCTTTCGGCAGCCTCCGGAGCAAAAAAGACAAATGTCCAGCTTTTGCTGCCACAGCAAAGGTGCCAGCGGGGAAAAGTGATGCTGGTCCTCACTGCCTCCTGGAACCCCTTCAAATGCCACAGACAATTTGACCCTCTCTGCTTTCCTGCGGACTCCATCCTCAAAAGCACCTGTTTTCGCTTTCGGCAGCCTCCGGAGCAAAAAAGACAAACGTCCAGGTTTTGCTGCCACAGCAAAGGTGCCAGCAGGGAAAAGTAATGCTGGTTCTCATTACCTCCTGGAACTCTTTCAAATGCCCCAGACAATTTGGCCCTCTCTGCTTTCCTGCGGACTCCATCCTCAAAAGCACCTGTTTTCGCTTTCGGCAGCCTCCGGAGCAAAAAAGACAAACGTCCAGCTTTTGCTGCCACAGCAAAGGTGCCAGCAAGGAAAAGTAATGCTGGTTCTCACTGCCTCATGGAACCCTTTCAAATGCCACAGACAATTTGGCCCTCTCTGCTTTCCTGCGGACTCCATCCTCAAAAGCACCTGTTTTCGCTTTCGGCAGCCTCCGGAGCAAAAAAGACAAACGTCCAGCTTTTGCTGCCACAGCAAAGGTGCCAGCAAGGAAAAGTAATGCTGGTTCTCACTGCCTCATGGAACCCTTTCAAATGCCACAGACAATTTGGCCCTCTCTGCTTTCCTGCGGACTCCATCCTCAAAAGCACCTGTTTTCGCTTTCGGCAACCTCCGGAGCAAAAAAGACAAACGTCCAGCTTTTGCTGCCACAGCAAAGGTGCCAGCGGGGAAAAGTAATGCTGGTTCTCACTGCCTCCTGGAACCCTTTCAAATGCCCCAGACAATTTGGCCCTCTCTGCTTTCCTGCGGACTCCATCCTCAAAAGCACCTGTTTTCGCTTTCGGCAGCCTCCGGAGCAAAAAAGACAAACGTCCAGCTTTTGCTGCCACAACAAAGGTGCCATCAGGGAAAAGTGATTCTGGTCCTCATAGCCTCCTGGAACCTCTTCAAATGCCACAGTCAATTTGGCCCTCTCTGCTTTCCTGCGGACTCCATCCTCAAAAGCACCTGTTTTCGCTTTCGGCAACCTCCGGAGCAAAAAAGACAAACGTCCAGCATTTTGCTGCACAGCAAAGGTGCCAGCGGGGAAAAGTAATGCTGGTTCTCACTGCCTCCTGGAACCCTTTCAAATGCCCCAGACAATTTGGCCCTCTCTGCTTTCCTGCGGACTCCATCCTCAAAAGCACCTGTTTTCGCTTTCGGCAACCTCCGGAGCAAAAAAGACAAACGTCCAGCTTTTGCTGCCACAGCAAAGGTGCCAGCGGGGAAAAGTGATGCTGGTTCTCACTGCCTCCTGGAACCCTTTCAAATGCCACAGACAATTTGGCCGTCTCTGCTTTCCTGCGGACTCCATCCTCAAAAGCACCTGTTTTCGGTTTCGGCGCCCTCCGGTGGTAAAAAGACAAACGTCCAGCTTTTGCTGCCACAGCAAAGGTGCCAGCGGGGAAAAGTAATGCTGGTTCTCACTGCCTCCTGGAACTCTTTCAAATGCCCCAGACAATTTGGCCCTCTCTGCTTTCCTGCGGACTCCATCCTCAAAAGCACCTGTTTTCGCTTTCGGCAGCCTCCGGAGCAAAAAAGACAAACGTCCAGCTTTTGCTGCCACAGCAAAGGTGCCAGTGGGGAAAAGTAATGCTGGTTCTCACTGCCTCCTGGAACCCTTTCAAATGCCACAGACAATTTGGCCCTCTCTGCTTTCCTGCGGACTCCATCCTCAAAAGCACCTGTTTTCGCTTTCGGCAGCCTCCGGAGCAAAAAAGAAAAATGTCCAGCTTTTGCTGCCACAGCAAAGGTGCCAGCGAGGAAAAGTAATGCTGGTTCTCACTGCCTCCTGGAACCCTTTCAAATGCCACAGACAATTTGGCCCTCTCTGCTTTCCTGCGGACTCTATCCTCAAAAGCACTTTTTCACTTTCGGCGCCCTCCGGTGGTAAAAAGACAAACGTCCAGATTTTGCTGCCACAGCAAAGGTGCCAACGGGGAAAAGTAATGCTGGTTCTCACTGTCTCCTGCAACCTCTTCAAATGCCCCAGACAATTTGGCCCTCTCTGCTTTCCTGCGGACTCCATTTTCAAAAGTGCCTGTTTTCGCTTTCAGCAGCCTCCGGTGGTAAAAAGACAAACGTCCAGCTTTTGCTGCCACAGCAAAGGTGCCAGCGAGGAAAAGTAATGCTGGTTCTCACTGCCTCCTGGAACCCTTTCAAATGCCACAGACAATTTGGCCCTCTCTGCTTTCCTGCGGACTCCATCCTCAAAAGCACCTGTTTTCGCTTTCGGCAGCCTCCGGAGCAAAAAAGACAAACGTCCAGCTTTTGCTGCCACAACAAAGGTGCCATCGGGGAAAAGTGATTCTGGTCCTCATTGCCTCCTGGAACCTCTTCAAATGCCACAGTCAATTTGGCCCTCTCTGCTTTCCTGCGGACTCCATCCTCAAAAGCACCTGTTTTCGCTTTCGGCAACCTCCGGAGCAAAAAAGACAAACGTCCAGCTTTTGCTGCCACAGCAAAGGTGCCAGCGGGGAAAAGTAATGCTGGTTCTCACTGCCTCCTGGAACCCTTTCAAATGCCCCAGACAATTTGGCCCTCTCTGCTTTCCTGCGGACTCCATCCTCAAAAGCACCTGTTTTCGCTTTCGGCAACCTCCGGAGCAAAAAAGACAAACGTCCAGCTTTTGCTGCCACAGCAAAGGTTCCAGCGGGGAAAAGTGATGCTGGTTCTCACTGCCTCCTGGAACCCTTTCAAATGCCACAGACAATTTGGCCCTCTCTGCTTTCCTGCGGACTCCATCCTCAAAAGCACCTGTTTTCGGTTTCGGCGCCCTCCGGTGGTAAAAAGACAAACGTCCAGCTTTTGCTGCCACAGCAAAGGTGCCAGCGGGGAAAAGTAATGCTGGTTCTCACTGCCTCCTGGAACTCTTTCAAATGCCACAGACAATTTGGCCCTCTCTGCTTTCCTGCGGACTCCATCCTCAAAAGCACCTGTTTTCGCTTTCGGCAGCCTCCGGAGCAAAAAAGACAAACGTCCAGCTTTTGCTGCCACAGCAAAGGTGCCAGTGGGGAAAAGTAATGCTGGTTCTCACTGCCTCCTGGAACCCTTTCAAATGCCACAGCCAATTTGGCCCTCTCTGCTTTCCTGCGGACTCCATCCTCAAAAGCACCTGTTTTCGCTTTCGGCAGCCTCCGGAGCAAAAAAGACAAATGTCCAGCTTTTGCTGCCACAGCAAAGGTGCTAGCGAGGAAAAGTAATGCTGGTTCTCACTGCCTCCTGGAACCCTTTCAAATGCCACAGACAATTTGGCCCTCTCTGCTTTCCTGCGGACTCTATCCTCAAAAGCACTTTTTTTCGCTTTCGGAAACCTCCGGAGCAAAGAAGACAAACGTCCAGCTTTTGCTGCCACAGCAAAGGTGCCAGCGGGGAAAAGTGATGCTGGTCCTCACTGACTCCTGGAACCCCTTCAAATGCCACAGACAATTTGACCCTCTCTGCTTTCCTGCGGACTCCATCCTCAAAAGCACCTGTTTTCGCTTTCGGCAGCCTCCGGAGCAAAAAAGACAAACGTCCAGGTTTTGCTGCCACAGCAAAGGTGCCAGCAGGGAAAAGTAATGCTGGTTGTCATTACCTCCTGGAACTCTTTCAAATGCCCCAGACAATTTGGCCCTCTCTGCTTTCCTGCGGACTCCATCCTCAAAAGCACCTGTTTTCGCTTTCGGCAGCCTCCGGAGCAAAAAAGACAAACGTCCAGCTTTTGCTGCCACAGCAAAGGTGCCAGCAAGGAAAAGTAATGCTGGTTCTCACTGCCTCATGGAACCCTTTCAAATGCCACAGACAATTTGGCCCTCTCTGCTTTCCTGCGGACTCCATCCTCAAAAGCACCTGTTTTCGCTTTCGGCAGCCTCCGGAGCAAAAAAGACAAACGTCCAGCTTTTGCTGCCACAGCAAAGGTGCCAGCAAGGAAAAGTAATGCTGGTTCTCACTGCCTCCTGGAACCCTTTCAAATGCCACAGACAATTTGGCCCTCTCTGCTTTCCTGCGGACTCTATCCTCAAAAGCACCTGTTTTCGCTTTCGGCAGCCTCCGGAGCAAAAAAGACAAACGTCCAGCTTTTGCTGCCACAACAAAGGTGCCATCGGGGAAAAGTGATTCTGGTACTCATTGCCTCCTGGAACCTCTTCAAATGCCACAGTCAATTTGGCCCTCTCTGCTTTCCTGCGGACTCCATCCTCAAAAGCACCTGTTTTCGCTTTCGGCAGCCTCCGGAGCAAGAAAGACAAACGTCCAGGTTTTGCTGCCACAGCAAAGGTGCCAGCGGGGAAAAGTAATGCTGGTTCTCACTGCCTCCTGGAACCCTTTCAAATGCCCCAGACAATTTGGCCCTCTCTGCTTTCCTGCGGACTCCATCCTCAAAAGCACCTGTTTTCGCTTTCGGCAGCCTCCGGAGCAAGAAAGACAAACGTCCAGCTTTTGCTGCCACAGCAAAGGTGCCAGCGGGGAAAAGTGATGCTGGTCCTCATTGCCTCCTGGAACCCTTTCAAATGCCACAGACAATTTGGCCCTCTCTGCTTTCCTGCGAACTCCATCCTCAAAAGCACCTGTTTTCGCTTTCGGCAACCTCCGGAGCAAAAAAGACAAACGTCCAGCTTTTGCTGCCACAGCAAAGGTGCCAGCGGGGAAAAGTGATGCTGGTTCTCACTGCCTCCTGGAACCCTTTCAAATGCCACAGACAATTTGGCCCTCTCTGCTTTCCTGCGGACTCCATCCTCAAAAGCACCTGTTTTCGGTTTCGGCGCCCTCCGGTGGTAAAAAGACAAATGTCCAGCTTTTGCTGCCACAGCAAAGGTGCCAGCGGGCAAAAGTAATGCTGGTTCTCACTGCCTCCTGGAACTCTTTCAAATGCCCCAGACAATTTGGCCCTCTCTGCTTTCCTGCGGACTCCATCCTCAAAAGCACCTGTTTCCGCTTTCGGCAGCCTCCGGAGCAAAAAAGACAAACGTCCAGCTTTTGCTGCCACAGCAAAGGTGCCAGCGGGGAAAAGTAATGCTGGTTCTCACTGCCTCCTGGAACCCTTTCAAATGCCACAGACAATTTGGCCCTCTCTGCTTTCCTGCGGACTCCATCCTCAAAAGCACCTGTTTTCGCTTTCGGCAGCCTCCGGAGCAAAAAAGAAAAATGTCCAGCTTTTGCTGCCACAGCAAAGGTGCCAGCGAGGAAAAGTAATGCTGGTTCTCACTGCCTCCTGGAACCCTTTCAAATGCCACAGACAATTTGGCCCTCTCTGCTTTCCTGCGGACTCTATCCTCAAAAGCACTTTTTCACTTTCGGCGCCCTCCGGTGGTAAAAAGACAAACGTCCAGATTTTGCTGCCACAGCAAAGGTGCCAACGGGGAAAAGTAATGCTGGTTCTCACTGTCTCCTGCAACCTCTTCAAATGCCCCAGACAATTTGGCCCTCTCTGCTTTCCTGCGGACTCCATTTTCAAAAGTGCCTGTTTTCGCTTTCAGCAGCCTCCGGTGGTAAAAAGACAAACGTCCAGCTTTTGCTGCCACAGCAAAGGTGCCAGCGGGGAAAAGTGATGCTGGTCCTCATTGCCTCCTGGAACCTCTTCAAATGCCATAGACAATTTGGCCCTCTCTGCTTTCCTGCGGACTCCATCCTCAAAAGCACTTTTTTTCGCTTTCGGCAACCTCCGGAGCAAAAAAGACAAACGTCCAGCTTTTGCTGCCACAGCAAAGGTGCCAGCGGGGAAAAGTGATGCTGGTCCTCACTGCCTCCTGGAACCCCTTCAAATGCCACAGACAATTTGGCCCTCTCTGCTTTCCCGCGGACTCCATCCTCAAAAGCACCTGTTTTCGCTTTCGGCAGCCTCCGGAGCAAAAAAGACAAACGTCCAGGTTTTGCTGCCACAGCAAAGGTGCCAGCGGGGAAAAGTAATGCTGGTTCTCATTGCCTCCTGGAACTCTTTCAAATGCCCCAGACAATTTGGCCCTCTCTGCTTTCCTGCGGACTCCATCCTCAAAAGCACCTGTTTTCGCTTTCGGCAGCCTCCGGAGCAAAAAAGACAAACGTCCAGCTTTTGCTGCCACAGCAAAGGTGCCAGCGGGGAAAAGTAATGCTGGTTCTCACTGCCTCCTGGAACCCTTTCAAATGCCACAGACAATTTGGCCCTCTCTGCTTTCCTGCGGACTCCATCCTCAAAAGCACCTGTTTTCGCTTTCGGCAACCTCCGGAGCAAAAAAGACAAACGTCCAGCTTTTGCTGCCACAGCAAAGGTGCCAGCGGGGAAAAGTGATGCTACTCCGCATTGCCTCCTGGAACCTCTTCAAATGCCCCAGACAATTTGGCCCTCCCTGCTTTCCTGCGGACTCCATCCTCAAAAGCACATTTTTTCAATTTCGGCGCACTCCGGTGGTAAAAAGACAAACGTCCAGCTTTTGCTGCCACAGCAAAGGTGCCAGCGGGGAAAAGTGATGCTGGTTCTCACTGCCTCCTGGAACTCTTTCAAATGCCACAGACAATTTGGCCCTCTCTGCTTTCCTGCGGACTCCATCCTCAAAAGCACCTGTTTTCGCTTTCGGCAGCCTCCGGAGCAAAAAAGACAAACGTCCAGCTTTTGCTGCCACAGCAAAGTTGCCAGCGGAGAAAAGTAATGCTGGTTCTCACTGCCTCCTGAAACTCTTTCAAATGCCACAGACAACTTGGCCCTCTCTGCTTTACTGCGGACTCCATCCTCAAAAGCACCTTTTTTCACTTTCGGCGCCCTCCGGTGGTAAAAAGACAAACGTCCAGCTTTTGCTGCCACAGCAAAGGTGCCAGCGGGGAAAAGTGATGCTACTCCGCATTGCCTCCTGGAACCTCTTCAAATGCCCCAGAAAATTTGGCCCTCCCTGCTTTCCTGCGGACTCCATCCTCAAAAGCACCTGTTTTCGCTTTCGGCAGCCTCCGGAGCAAAAAAGACAAACGTCCAGCTTTTGCTGCCACAACAAAGGTGCCATCGGGGAAAAGTGATTCTGGTCCTCATAGCCTCCTGGAACCTCTTCAAATGCCACAGTCAATTTGGCCCTCTCTGCTTTCCTGCGGACTCCATCCTCAAAAGCACCTGTTTTCGCTTTCGGCAACCTCCGGAGCAAAAAAGACAAACGTCCAGCATTTGCTGCCACAGCAAAGGTGCCAGCGGGGAAAAGTAATGCTGGTTCTCACTGCCTCCTGGAACCCTTTCAAATGCCCCAGACAATTTGGCCCTCTCTGCTTTCCTGCGGACTCCATCCTCAAAAGCACCTGTTTTCGCTTTCGGCAACCTCCGGAGCAAAAAAGACAAACGTCCAGCTTTTGCTGCCACAGCAAAGGTGCCAGCGGGGAAAAGTGATGCTAGTTCTCACTGCCTCCTGGAACCCTTTCAAATGCCACAGACAATTTGGCCCTCTCTGCTTTCCTGCGGACTCCATCCTCAAAAGCACCTGTTTTCGGTTTCGGCGCCCTCCGGTGGTAAAAAGACAAACGTCCAGCTTTTGCTGCCACAGCAAAGGTGCCAGCGGGGAAAAGTAATGCTGGTTCTCACTGCCTCCTGGAACTCTTTCAAATGCCCCAGACAATTTGGCCCTCTCTGCTTTCCTGCGGACTCCATCCTCAAAAGCACCTGTTTTCGCTTTCGGCAGCCTCCGGAGCAAAAAAGACAAACGTCCAGCTTTTGCTGCCACAGCAAAGGTGCCAGTGGGGAAAAGTAATGCTGGTTCTCACTGCCTCCTGGAACCCTTTCAAATGCCACAGACAATTTGGCCCTCTCTGCTTTCCTGCGGACTCCATCCTCAAAAGCACCTGTTTTCGCTTTCGGCAGCCTCCGGAGCAAAAAAGAAAAATGTCCAGCTTTTGCTGCCACAGCAAAGGTGCCAGCGAGGAAAAGTAATGCTGGTTCTCACTGCCTCCTGGAACCCTTTCAAATGCCACAGACAATTTGGCCCTCTCTGCTTTCCTGCGGACTCTATCCTCAAAAGCACTTTTTCACTTTCGGCGCCCTCCGGTGGTAAAAAGACAAACGTCCAGATTTTGCTGCCACAGCAAAGGTGCCAACGGGGAAAAGTAATGCTGGTTCTCACTGTCTCCTGCAACCTCTTCAAATGCCCCAGACAATTTGGCCCTCTCTGCTTTCCTGCGGACTCCATTTTCAAAAGTGCCTGTTTTCGCTTTCAGCAGCCTCCGGTGGTAAAAAGACAAACGTCCAGCTTTTGCTGCCACAGCAAAGGTGCCAGCGAGGAAAAGTAATGCTGGTTCTCACTGCCTCCTGGAACCCTTTCAAATGCCACAGACAATTTGGCCCTCTCTGCTTTCCTGCGGACTCCATCCTCAAAAGCACCTGTTTTCGCTTTCGGCAGCCTCCGGAGCAAAAAAGACAAACGTCCAGCTTTTGCTGCCACAACAAAGGTGCCATCGGGGAAAAGTGATTCTGGTCCTCATTGCCTCCTGGAACCTCTTCAAATGCCACAGTCAATTTGGCCCTCTCTGCTTTCCTGCGGACTCCATCCTCAAAAGCACCTGTTTTCGCTTTCGGCAACCTCCGGAGCAAAAAAGACAAACGTCCAGCTTTTGCTGCCACAGCAAAGGTGCCAGCGGGGAAAAGTAATGCTGGTTCTCACTGCCTCCTGGAACCCTTTCAAATGCCCCAGACAATTTGGCCCTCTCTGCTTTCCTGCGGACTCCATCCTCAAAAGCACCTGTTTTCGCTTTCGGCAACCTCCGGAGCAAAAAAGACAAACGTCCAGCTTTTGCTGCCACAGCAAAGGTGCCAGCGGGGAAAAGTAATGCTGGTTCTCACTGCCTCCTGGAACCCTTTCAAATGCCCCAGACAATTTGGCCCTCTCTGCTTTCCTGCGGACTCCATCCTCAAAAGCACCTGTTTTCGCTTTCGGCAGCCTCCGGAGCAAGAAAGACAAACGTCCAGCTTTTGCTGCCACAGCAAAGGTGCCAGCGGGGAAAAGTGATGCTGGTCCTCATTGCCTCCTGGAACCCTTTCAAATGCCACAGACAATTTGGCCCTCTCTGCTTTCCTGCGAACTCCATCCTCAAAAGCACCTGTTTTCGCTTTCGGCAACCTCCGGAGCAAAAAAGACAAACGTCCAGCTTTTGCTGCCACAGCAAAGGTGCCAGCGGGGAAAAGTGATGCTGGTTCTCACTGCCTCCTGGAACCCTTTCAAATGCCACAGACAATTTGGCCCTCTCTGCTTTCCTGCGGACTCCATCCTCAAAAGCACCTGTTTTCGGTTTCGGCGCCCTCCGGTGGTAAAAAGACAAACGTCCAGCTTTTGCTGCCACAGCAAAGGTGCCAGCGGGGAAAAGTAATGCTGGTTCTCACTGCCTCCTGGAACTCTTTCAAATGCCACAGACAATTTGGCCCTCTCTGCTTTCCTGCGGACTCCATCCTCAAAAGCACCTGTTTCCGCTTTCGGCAGCCTCCGGAGCAAAAAAGACAAACGTCCAGCTTTTGCTGCCACAGCAAAGGTGCCAGCGGGGAAAAGTAATGCTGGTTCTCACTGCCTCCTGGAACCCTTTCAAATGCCACAGACAATTTGGCCCTCTCTGCTTTCCTGCGGACTCCATCCTCAAAAGCACCTGTTTTCGCTTTCGGCAGCCTCCGGAGCAAAAAAGAAAAATGTCCAGCTTTTGCTGCCACAGCAAAGGTGCCAGCGAGGAAAAGTAATGCTGGTTCTCACTGCCTCCTGGAACCCTTTCAAATGCCACAGACAATTTGGCCCTCTCTGCTTTCCTGCGGACTCTATCCTCAAAAGCACTTTTTCACTTTCGGCGCCCTCCGGTGGTAAAAAGACAAACGTCCAGATTTTGCTGCCACAGCAAAGGTGCCAACGGGGAAAAGTAATGCTGGTTCTCACTGTCTCCTGCAACCTCTTCAAATGCCCCAGACAATTTGGCCCTCTCTGCTTTCCTGCGGACTCCATTTTCAAAAGTGCCTGTTTTCGCTTTCAGCAGCCTCCGGTGGTAAAAAGACAAACGTCCAGCTTTTGCTGCCACAGCAAAGGTGCCAGCGGGGAAAAGTGATGCTGGTCCTCATTGCCTCCTGGAACCTCTTCAAATGCCATAGACAATTTGGCCCTCTCTGCTTTCCTGCGGACTCCATCCTCAAAAGCACTTTTTTTCGCTTTCGGCAACCTCCGGAGCAAAAAAGACAAACGTCCAGCTTTTGCTGCCACAGCAAAGGTGCCAGCGGGGAAAAGTGATGCTGGTCCTCACTGCCTCCTGGAACCCCTTCAAATGCCACAGACAATTTGGCCCTCTCTGCTTTCCCGCGGACTCCATCCTCAAAAGCACCTGTTTTCGCTTTCGGCAGCCTCCGGAGCAAAAAAGACAAAGGTCCAGGTTTTGCTGCCACAGCAAAGGTGCCAGCGGGGAAAAGTAATGCTGGTTCTCATTGCCTCCTGGAACTCTTTCAAATGCCCCAGACAATTTGGCCCTCTCTGCTTTCCTGCGGACTCCATCCTCAAAAGCACCTGTTTTCGCTTTCGGCAGCCTCCGGAGCAAAAAAGACAAACGTCCAGCTTTTGCTGCCACAGCAAAGGTGCCAGCGGGGAAAAGTAATGCTGGTTCTCACTGCCTCCTGGAACCCTTTCAAATGCCACAGACAATTTGGCCCTCTCTGCTTTCCTGCGGACTCCATCCTCAAAAGCACCTGTTTTCGCTTTCGGCAGCCTCCGGAGCAAAAAAGACAAACGTCCAGCTTTTGCTGCCACAGCAAAGGTGCCAGCGGGGAAAAGTGATGCTACTCCGCATTGCCTCCTGGAACCTCTTCAAATGCCCCAGACAATTTGGCCCTCCCTGCTTTCCTGCGGACTCCATCCTCAAAAGCACATTTTTTCAATTTCGGCGCCCTCCGGTGGTAAAAAGACAAACGTCCAGCTTTTGCTGCCACAGCAAAGGTGCCAGCGGGGAAAAGTGATGCTGGTTCTCACTGCCTCCTGGAACTCTTTCAAATGCCACAGACAATTTGGCCCTCTCTGCTTTCCTGCGGACTCCATCCTCAAAAGCACCTGTTTTCGCTTTCGGCAGCCTCCGGAGCAAAAAAGACAAACGTCCAGCTTTTGCTGCCACAGCAAAGTTGCCAGCGGAGAAAAGTAATGCTGGTTCTCACTGCCTCCTGAAACTCTTTCAAATGCCACAGACAACTTGGCCCTCTCTGCTTTACTGCGGACTCTATC
>NW_028127733.1:0-23465 GCF_965231255.1 Vanellus vanellus
GGGGGACGGGGGGGGACAAGAGGGGGACGGAGGGGACGGGGGGGGACAAGAGGGGGACGGAGGGGACGGAGGGGACGGAGGGGACGGAGGGGACGGAGGGGACGGAGGGGACGGAGGGGACGGAGGGGACGGAGGGAGACGGGGGACGGGGGGACAGAGGGACGGGAGGGGACGGAGGGGGGACGGGGGGGGACAGAGGGGGGACGGGGAGGGGACGGGGGGGGGACGGGGGGGGACGGGGGGGGGACGGGGGGGGGACGGGGGGGGACGGGGGGGGACGGGGGGGGACGGGGGGGGGACGGGGGGGGGACGGGGGGGGGACGGGGGGGGACGGGGGGGACGGGGGGGGACGGGGGGGGACGGGGGGGGACGGGGGGGGGACGGGGGGGGACGGGGGGGGGACGGGGGGGGACGGGGGGGGGACGGGGGGGGGACGGAGGGGGGACGGAGGGGGGACGGAGGGGGGACGGAGGGGGGACGGAGGGGGGACAGAGGGGGGACAGAGGGGGGACAGAGGGGGGACAGAGGGGGGACAGAGGGGGACAGAGGGGGACAGAGGGGGACAGAGGGGGGACAGAGGGGGACAGAGGGGGGACAGAGGGGGGACAGAGGGGGGACAGAGGGGGACAGAGGGGGGACAGAGGGGGACAGAGGGGGGACAGAGGGGGACAGAGGGGGACAGAGGGGGACAGAGGGGGGACAGAGGGGGACAGAGGGGGACAGAGGGGGGACAGAGGGGGGACAGAGGGGGGACAGAGGGGGGACAGAGGGGGACAGAGGGGGGACAGAGGGGGACAGAGGGGGGACAGAGGGGGGACAGAGGGGGGACAGAGGGGGGACAGAGGGGGACAGAGGGGGGACAGAGGGGGGACAGAGGGGGGACAGAGGGGGGACAGAGGGGGGACAGAGGGGGACAGAGGGGGACAGAGGGGGGACAGAGGGGGGACAGAGGGGGGACAGAGGGGGGACAGAGGGGGGACAGAGGGGGACAGAGGGGGACAGAGGGGGGACAGAGGGGGGACAGAGGGGGGACAGAGGGGGGACAGAGGGGGGACAGAGGGGGGACAGAGGGACAGGGAGGCGACAGAGGGGACAGAGGGACAGGGAGGCGACAGAGGGACAGGGAGGCGACAGAGGGACAGGGAGGGGACAGGGAGGGGACAGGGAGGGGACAGGGAGGGGACAGGGAGGGGACAGGGAGGGGACAGGGAGGGGACAGAGGGGGACAGAGGGGGACAGAGGGGGACAGAGGGGGACAGAGGGGGACAGAGGGGGACAGAGGGGGGACAGAGGGGGGACAGAGGGGGGACAGAGGGGGGACAGAGGGGGGACAGAGGGGGGACAGAGGGACAGGGAGGCGACAGAGGGACAGGGAGGCGACAGAGGGACAGGGAGGGGACAGAGGGGACAGGGAGGGGACAGAGGGGACAGGGAGGGGACAGAGGGGACAGGGAGGGGACAGAGGGACAGAGGGACAGAGGGACAGGGAGGGGACAGAGAGGGGACAGAGGGACAGAGGGACAGAGGGACAGAGGGACAGAGGGACAGAGGGACAGAGGGACAGAGGGACAGAGGGACAGAGGCACAGAGGCACAGAGGGACAGAGGGACAGAGGGACAGAGGCACAGAGGCACAGAGGGACAGAGGCACAGAGGGACAGAGGGACAGAGGGACAGAGGGACAGAGGCACAGAGGGACAGAGGGACAGAGGCACAGAGGGACAGAGGGACAGAGGGACAGAGGGACAGAGGGACAGAGGCACAGAGGGACAGAGGGACAGAGGCACAGAGGGACAGAGGGACAGAGGGACAGAGGCACAGAGGGACAGAGGCACAGAGGCACAGAGGGACAGAGGCACAGAGGGACAGAGGCACAGAGGGACAGAGGGACAGAGGCACAGAGGGACAGAGGGACAGAGGGACAGAGGGACAGAGGGACAGAGGCACAGAGGGACAGAGGGACAGAGGCACAGAGGGACAGAGGGACAGAGGGACAGAGGCACAGAGGGACAGAGGCACAGAGGCACAGAGGGACAGAGGCACAGAGGGACAGAGGCACAGAGGGACAGAGGCACAGAGGCACAGAGGCACAGAGGCACAGAGGGACAGAGGGACAGAGGGACAGAGGGACAGAGGGACAGAGGCACAGAGGCACAGAGGCACAGAGGCACAGAGGCACAGAGGGACAGAGGGACAGGGGGACAGGGGGACAGGGGGACAGGGAGGGGACAGGGAGGGGACAGGGAGGGGACAGGGAGGGGACAGAGAGGGGACAGAGAGGGGACAGAGAGGGGACAGAGAGGGGACAGGGAGGGGACAGAGAGGGGACAGGGAGGGGACAGAGGGACAGGGAGGGGACAGAGGGACAGAGGGACAGAAGGACAGGGGGACAGAGGGACAGGGCCCACCCAGGTAGTTCTGCCAGCAGTTCTTGGTCTGGTTCTGGTTGGGGAAGCGGCTGTCGAACGGCGCCGTCTTATAGCGCTGCAGTTTGGCCTTCACCTCCTCCGCCATGGCTGGGCGGGAACGGCGCTAATTAAGCCCCTCCGCTAATTAACAGCCCCTCCCCCACCCCCTTAATCACCCCCCCCCCCTCCCCTCCCCTCCAGGGGGAATTAATGCGCCTGGGAATAATTAACACACACACACACACACACACACACCCCCGAAGGAAGGAGCAGGGGGGTGGGGAGAGGGCGGTGGGGGTAATGAAGAGGGTTAATTAGCCCCGAGGTTAATTAGCGGCCTCCAGGGGTAATTAGCAATCTCTCCCGGCTAATTAGTCCCCCTGGGAATAATTAATCTTTGCCTGGAATAACTAATTCCTTCTAAGGACAATGGGGATGGTAATGGGGTGGTGGGACGGAAGTCCCCCACCAAAAGGTAATTAACAGGCTTAATTAACACCAGTGCTAATTAACAGCCCCCACAACTAATTAACAATCTCTCCAGACTAATTAGTCCCCCTGGGAATAATTAATCTCTCCCTGGAATCATTAATTCTCTCTAAGGACAACGGGGATGGTAATGGGGTGGTGGGACAGAAGTACCCCACCAAAAGGTAATTAACAGGCTTAATTAACACCAGTGCTAATTAAAAGCCCCCACGACTAATTAACAATCCCTCCAGACTAATTAGTCCCCCTGGGAATAATTAATCTCTCCCTGGAATCATTAATTCTCTCTAAGGACAAAGGGGATAGAAATGGGGTGGTGGGACAGAAGTACCCCACCAAAAGGTAATTAACGGCCTTAATTAACCCCAGGACTAATTAACAGCCCCCACAACTAATTAACAATCCCTCCAGACTAATTAGTCCCCCTGGGAATAATTAATCTTTGCCTGGAATAACTAATTCCTTCTAAGGACAATGGGGATGGTAATGGGGTGGTGGGACGGAAGTCCCCCACCAAAAGGTAATTAACAGGCTTAATTAACACCAGTGCTAATTAACAGCCCCCACGACTAATTAACAATCCCTCCAGATTAACTAATCCCCCTGGGAATAATTAATCTCTCCCTGGAATCATTAATTCTCTCTAAGGACAACGGGGATGGTAATGGGGTGGTGGGACGAAAGTACCCCACCAAAAGGTAATTAAGGGGCGTAATTAGCACCAGCACTAATTAACAGCCCCCACGACTAATTAACAATCCCTCCAGACTAATTAATCCCCCTGGGAATAATTAATCTCTGCCTGGAATCCTTAATTCTCTCTAAGGACAATGGGGATGGTAATGGGGTGGTGGGATGGAAGTACCCCTAGAAAAGGTAATTAACAGCCTTAATTAACACCAGCGCTAATTAGCAGCCCCCACAACTAATTAACAATCCCTCAGGACTAATTAATCCCCCTGGGAATAATTAATCTTTGCCTGGAATAATTAATTCTCTCTAAGGACAACGGGGATGGTAATGGGGTGGTGGGATGGAAGTACCCCTAGAAAAGGTAATTAACGGCCTTAATTAGCACCAGTGCTAATTAACAGCCCCCACGACTAATTAACAATCCCTCCAGATTAACTAATCCCCCTGGGAATAATTAATCTCTCCCTGGAATCATTAATTCTCTCTAAGGACAATGGGGATGGTAACGGGGTGGTGGGACAGAAGTACCCCACCAAAAGGTAATTAACAGCCTTAATTAACAACAGCACTAATTAGCAGCCCCTACAACTAATTAACAGTCCCTCCAGACTAATTAACGCCCCTGAGAATAATTAAACTCCTTTTGGAATAATTAATTTCCACTAAGAACCACAGGAACGGTAACAGAGCGGTATAGGGAATACCCCACCAGGGGGTAATTAACGGCCTTAATTAACCCCAGGACTAATTAACAGCCCCCAGGACTAATTAACAGCCCCCAGGACTAATTAATCCCCCCCTGAGAAGGACTATGGGGATGATAATGGGGCGGGGGGGTGTGTGTCCCCCAGGGGGTAATTAACAGGCTTAATTAACCCCAGGACTAATTAACAGCCCCCAGGACTAATTAACAGCCCCCAGGACTAATTAACAATCCCTCTGGATTAATTAATCCCCCCCTGAGAAGGACTATGGGGATGATAATGGGGTGGGGGTGTGTGGGTCCCCCAGGGGGTAATTAACAGGCTTAATTAACCCCGGGACTAATTAACAGCCCCCAGGACTAATTAACAACCCCCAGGACTAATTAACAATCCCTCTGGATTAATTAATCCCCCCCTGAGAAGGACTATGGGGATGATAATGAGGCGGGGGGGGGGGGGTGTCCCCCAGGGGGTAATTAACAGGCTTAATTAACCCTGGGACTAATTAACAGCCCCCGGGACTAATTAACAGCCCCGGGGACTAATTAACAGCCCCCAGGACTAATTAACAATCCCTCTGGATTAATTAATCCCCCCCCTGAGAAGGACTATGGGGATGATAATGGGGCGGGGGGGGGGGGGGGGGTGTCCCCCAGGGGGTAATTAACAGGCTTAATTAACCCGGGGACTAATTAACAGCCCCCGGGACTAATTAACAGCCCCCCTTAATTAATTAGTCCCCCCCAGGAAGGACCAGGGGGGTGGTTGGGGGGGGGGGGGGGGCACTCTGGAGTAATTAACAGTGGTAATTAACTAATTAACACCTCCTGCCACTAATTAACACCCCCCCCAGTGCTCCCAGTAACCCCCCAGTGTCCTCTCGCTGCCCCCAAGGCCCTCCCCAGTGCTCCCAGTAACGCCCCCCCCATCCCGTCCCATCCCCTCCCAGTAACCCCCCATTCCTTCCCAGTGCTCCCAGTAACTCCCCAGTGCCTCCCAGTAACCCCCCCCCATCCCGTCCCATCCCCTCCCAGTAACCCCCCGTTCCTTCCCAGTGCTCCCAGTAACCCCCCAGTCCCCTCCCAGTAACCCCCACTCTCCTTCCAGCACTCCCAGTAACCTCCCCATCCCCTCCCAGCGCTCCCAGTAACCTCCCCAGTGCTTCCAGTAATCCCTAGTCTCCTTCCAGTGCTCCCAGTAACCCCTCAGTCCCTTCCCAGTGCTCCCAGTAACACCCCAGTGCCTCCCAGTAACCCCCCCAGAAACGCCCCGGTGCTCCCAGTACCCTCCCCATCCCCTCCCAGTGCTCCCAGTAACCTCCCCAGTGCTTCCAGTAATCCCCAGTCTCCTTCCAGTGCTCCCAGTAACCCCTCAGTCCCTTCCCAGTGCTCCCAGTAACTCCCCAGTGCCTCCCAGTAACCCCCCCAGAAACGCCCCGGTGCTCCCAGTACCCTCCCCATCCCCTCCCAGTGCTCCCAGTAACCTCCCCAGTGCTTCCAGTAATCCCCAGTCTCCTTCCAGTGCTCCCAGTAACCCCTCAGTCCCTTCCCACTGCTCCCAGTAACCCCTCAGTCCCCTCCCAGTGCTCCCAGTAACCCCCCAGTCCTCCCCCAGTAACCCCCACTCTCCTTCCAGTGCTCCCAGTAACCCCCCAGTCCCCTCCCAGTGCTCCCAGTAACCCCCCAGTCCCCTCCCAGTAACCCCCACTCTCCTTCCAGCACTCCCAGTAACCTCCCCATCCCCTCCCAGTGCTCCCAGTAACCCCTCAGTCCCCTCCCAGTGCTCCCAGTAACCCCTCAGTCCCCTCCCAGTGCTCCCAGTAACCCCCACTCTCCTTCCAGCGCTCCCAGTAACCTCCCCATCCCCTCCCAGTGCCCCCAGTAACCCCCAATCCCGTCCCAGTAACCTCCAGTAACCCCCAATCCCGTCCCAGTAACCTCTCAGTCCCCTCCCATTAAGCCCCCATGCCCCTTCCAGTGCTTCCAGTAACTCCCCACTCTCCTCCCAGTATCCCCCCAGAACCCCCTTCAGCGCCCTCCCAGTGCTCCCAGTATCCTCCCCAGTGCCCCCCCAGTGCTCCCAGTTCCCCCCCGTGATCCCAGTTCCCCCCCCACAGTGCTCCCAGTAACCTCCCCAGTGCCTCCCAGTGCTCCCAGTCCCCCGCCCAGTGCTCCCAGTTCCCCGCCCGTGCTCCCAGTTCCCCCCCCCACTGCTCCCAGTAACCTCCCCAATGCCTCCCAGTGCTCCCAGTCCCCCCCCCAGTGCTCCCAGTTCCCCCCCACAGTGCTCCCAGTTCCCCCCCACAGTGCTCCCAGTTCCCCCCCACAGTGCTCCCAGTTGCCCCCCACAGTGCTCCCAGTTGCCCCCCACAGTGCTCCCAGTAACCTCCCCAATGCCTCCCAGTACTCCCAGTCCCCCCCCCAGTGCTCCCAGTTCCCCCCCCCAGTGCTCCCAGTTCCCCCCCCCAGTGCTCCCAGTTGCCCCCCCCAGTGCTCCCAGTTGCCCCCCCCAGTGCTCCCAGTTGCCCCCCCACAGTGCTCCCAGTTGCCCCCCCACAGTGCTCCCAGTAACCTCCCCAATGCCTCCCAGTACTCCCAGTCCCCCCCCCAGTGCTCCCAGTAACCTCCCCAGTGCCTCCCAGTGCTCCCAGTTCCACCCCCCACTGCTCCCAGTAACCTCCCCAGTGCCTCCCAGTGCTCCCAGTTCCCCGCCCACTGCACCCAGTAACCTCCCCAGTGCCTCAGTGCCTCCCAGTGCTCCCAGTCCCCCGCCCAGTGCTCCCAGTTCCCCCCCCACTACTCTCAGTAACCTCCCCAGTGCCTCCCAGTGCTCCCAGTTCCCCCCCCAGTGCTCCCAGTTCCCCCCCCCAGTGCTCCCAGTTCCCCCCCCAGTGCTCCCAGTAACCTCCCCAATGCCTCCCAGTGCTCCCAGTTCCCCCCCCAGTGCTCCCAGTTCCCCCCCCAGTGCTCCCAGTTCCCCCCCCCCAGTGCTCCCAGTTCCCCCCCCCCAGTGCTCCCAGTTCCCCCCCCCCAGTGCTCCCAGTTCCCTCCCCCCAGTGCCTCCCAGTACTCCCAGTCCCCCGCCACTGCTCCCAATAACCACCAGTCTCCTCCCAGTGCTCCCATTAACCCTCAGTCCCCTCCCAGCCCACCCCCAGCGCTCCCAGTAACGCCCCAGTGCTCCCAGTTCCCCCCCCACGCCGGTTACCACCGTCTCCGCTCAAAGTGACTTTCACCTCCGCCGCACACCCGCCGGAACCAACGAGACGCAGCGGAAGTACAGCGCGCCGCCGGAAGTGACGTACCCTTCTCCCCGCCCTGCCCCAGGCAAGTGAACGGGGAGGAACCATAGAGACGCGGCGGGTAGAGCGACCGTCGCGGAGGGAGGGGCCCGAGCCCGGAGGACTGCGGCGGCCATAGAGAGGAGACGGGAGGACTGAGCGTCGCCCCGAGGCTACCCCGGAAACGGCCCCAAAATACCCCGAAATGGCCTCAAAATAACCCGGAGCGACCCCAAGCCGGCTGAAAAATACCCTCAAGGCCTCAAATTTGGCATTATCTCCCTCTTCCTGTCCCCGAATACCCCGGGTTTGCCCCAAAATAGCCCCGAGAAGCTCAAAATGGTCCTCAGGACCGTGAAACGTCCCTAAATCCCCCCCCCCCCCCCCGACCCCAAACCCCCAATTTCTGTCCCCGAATCCCCCCTGGATTCCCAAAACACCCACTTCTCTCCCCAAATTCCCTACGGGACTCCCAACCCCCCAATTTCTGTCCCCAAATGCCCTCCAGGACCCCCCAAACCCCCATTTTTGTCCCCAAATCCCCCGAAGAAGACCCGAAAACCCCAATTTTCCCCCCCCCAAACCCTCATTTTTTTCCACAAATTGCCCCAGGAACCCCTAAATCCCCCATTTGTGCCCCCAAATTCCTTCCAGGACCCCCCAAACCCCCATTTCTGACCCCAAATCCCACCAAGAACCCCCCCAAACCCCCATTTCTGTCCCCAAATCCCCCCCAGGACCCGCAAACCCCCAATTTTTCGCTCTAAATCCTCCCCAGGACCCCCAAACTCCCATTTCTGTCCCCAAATCCCCCCAATAACCCCTCAAACCCCCATTTCCGTCCCTAAATTCCCTCCAGGACTACCAAAACCCCAATATCTGCCCCCAAACCCCCATTTTTTACCCCAAATCACCCCCAGGACGCCAAAACCTCTATTTCGGTCCCCAACCCCCCCCCCCCCCCCAGTACCGCCAAAACCCCCATTTCTGTCCCCGGATCCCCCACTGGGACCCTAAAACTCCCCATTTCTGTCCCCAAATCTTTCTCCCGACCCCCAAATCCCCCTTTATTCTCCCCAAATCCCCCTCCCCCCCCCCCCCCCCGCTTCCGGGGCCGCCGTCGGGCATTAGGACCCGGGGCAGCCCCTCCCGCTCCCGCCGTCCCGCGGCACTTCCGCCCGGTGAGGGGCGGGGCCGTGGCGGCAGGCGGGGCGCGGCGCATGCGCGGTGCCCGGGAAGGGGCGGGGTCGAAGGGCGGCGCTTCCGGTTCCGGGGGAGGGGAGACAGAGGCGCGTGTGGCCCCGCGTGGAGCAGCGGCGGGATGAGGCCAGGTCGGGACTGGGATATACTGGGAGGGACTGGGAGGGGACTGGGGTGCACTGGGAGGGGATTGGGGTGGACTGGGATGGACTGGGAGGGAGTGGGGGGAAACTGGGAGGGGATTGGGGTGGACTGGGATAGATTGGGAGGGACTGGGGTGCACTGGGAGGGAGTGTGGGGGGGACTGGGTTTTACTGGGAGGGAGTGGGATGGGATTGGGAGGGAGCGGGGGGGAAACTGTGAGGGGATTGGGGTGGACTGGGAGGGACTGGGATGCACTGGGAGGGAGTGGGATGGGATTGGATTGGGAGGGAGTGGGGGGAAACTGGGAGGAGATTGAGGTGGGCTGGGAGGGGACTGGGGTGCACTGGGAGGGAGTGGGATGGGATTGGGAGGGAGTGGGGGGAACTGGGAGGGGATTGGGGTGGACTGGGATAGACTGGGAGGGACTGGGGTGCACTGGGAGGGAGTGTGGGGGGGACTGGGTTTTACTGGGAGGGAGTGGGATGAGATTGAGAGGCAGTGGGGGGAAACTGGGAGGGGATTGGGGTGGACTGGGATGCACTAGGAGGGAGTGGGATGGGATTGGGAGGGAGTGGGGGGAAACTGGGAGGGGATTGGGAGGGACTGGGATGGGACTGGGATAGACTGGGAGGGGACTGGGGTGCACTGGGAGGGAGTGTGGGGGGGACTGGGTTTTACTGGGAGGGAGTGGGATGGGATTGGGAGGGAGTGGGGGGAAACTGGGAGGGGATTGGGGTGGACTGGGATGGACTGGGATAGATTGGGAGGGGACTGGGGTGCACTGGGAGGGAGTGTGGGGGGGACTGGGTTTTACTGGGAGGGAGTGGGATGGGATTGGGAGGGAGTGGGGGGAAACTGGGAGGGGATTGGGGTGGACTGGGATAGACTGGGAGGGACTGGGATGCACCGGGAGGGAGTGGGATGGGATTGGGAGGGACTGGGGGGAAACTGGGAGGGGATTGGGGTGGACTGGGAGGGACTGGGGGAAACTGGGAGGAGATTGGGGTGGACTGGGATAGACTGGGAGGGAGTGGGATGGGATTGGGAGGGAGTGAGGGGAAACTGGGAGGAGATTGAGGTGGGCTGGGAGGGACTGGGAGGGGACTGGGGTGCACTGGGAGGGAGTGGGATGGGATTGGGAGGGACTGGGGGGAAACTGGGAGGGGATTGGGGTGGACTGGGATAGACTGGGAGGGACTGGGGTGCACTGGGAGGGAGTGTGGGGGGGACTGGGTTTTACTGGGAGGGAGTGGGATGGGATTGGGAGGGACTGGGGGGAAACTGGGAGGGGATTGGGGTGGACTGGGAGGGACTGGGGGAAACTGGGAGGAGATTGGGGTGGACTGGGATAGACTGGGAGGGACTGGGAGGGGACTGGGGTGCACTGGGAGGGGACTGGGGTATACTGGGAGGGAGTTGGGCGGGACTAGGATGGACTGGGAGAGAGTTGGCGTGGACTGGGATTTACTGGGAAGGACTGGGATGGAGTGGGAGGGGACTGGGATGCCAGGGGAATGATATACTGGGAGGGACTGGGGGGCACTGGTGGGAACTGGGAGAGACTGGGATACACTGGGAGTGATCGGGTTGGGTCTGGGGGCGACGGGGGGAGACTGGGATATGCTGGGAGGGACTGGGAGAGCCGTCAGGGGGCACTGGGATATACTGGGGCGGGATTGGGAAGAGGGTGGAATGAACTGGGGGGAACTGGGAGGGAACTGGGAAGGACTGGGGGGGGGGGGGGGGGGTCACAGGGCGGTCCTGGGGGGCGACTGGTGTGACTGGGAGGGAGGTGGGGGGTGGTTGGGCCAAACTGGGAATACTGGGAGCTTCGGGGGGGGGAGCTGGGCCCCGTCCCAGTCTGTCCCAGTGCTCCCAGTTGCCCCAGTCTGACGGCGGCTCCCGGCAGGTTTCAGCCCCCGGGGGGGGCGCGGCGGGTTCCGGGGGGGCCGAGGTGAGTCACCCCTCCCAGTGCTCCCAGTATGGCCGGTCCCAGCCTTACTGGGAGCACCGCTTCCCTCTCCCAGTCTGCCCAGTTTGCCTTTAGTTCCCTCCCAGTATCCCCGGCTGCTCTCCAGCCTCCCCAGCTCCCCTCCCAGTATGCCCAGTTACTTCTCCCTTGCTTCCCAGTGTGCCCAGTTCCCCTCCCAGTATGCCCAGTTCCCCCCAGCATGCCCAGTTCCTCCTCCAGTTGCCTCTCCCAGTATTCCCAGCTTACCCCCAGTATGTTTAATCCCCCTTCAGTCCCTCCCAGTACGCCCAATTGCTCTCCCAGTATCCGCAAGTCCTCCCCAGTGCCTCCCAGTCCCCCTAGTGCTCCCACCCATTCCCAGTCCACACCAGTATCTCCAGTCTGCCTCCCAGTCCTCCCAGTATCATCAGTCCACCTCCCAGTTCCCTCCCCAGTATCCCCAGTTCCCCCCCATTCCTAGTCCCTTCCAGTATCCCCTTCCCCATTCCCAGTATCCCCAGTCTGCTTCCCAGTATCCCCAGTTCTTCCCTTCCCATTCCCAGTATCCCCAGTTGTTCACCCCCCAGTATCCCCAGTCCGCCTCCCAGTTGTCCCCCCCAGTATCCCCAGTTCTTCCCCCCCCATTCCCAGTTCCCCCCCCAGTATCCCCAGTCTGTCTCCCAGTCCCCCCCAGTATCCCCAGTTCCCCCCCCATTCCCAGTCCCCCCCAGTATCCCCAGTTCTCCCCCCCTTCCCAGTATCCCCAGTATCCCCAGTTCTTCCCCCCCCATTCCCAGTATCCCCAGTTACCCCCCCCATTTCCAGTCCCCCCCAGTATCCCCAGTTCTCCCCCCCTTCCCAGTATCCCCAGTATCCCCAGTTCTTCCCCCCCCTTCCCAGTATCCCCAGTCCCCCCCAGTTCCCCCCCCCATTCCCAGTCCCCCCCAGTATCCCCAGTTCTCCCCCCCATTCCCAGTCCCCCCCAGTATCCCCAGTTCTTCCCCCCCCATTCCCAGTATCCCCAGTTACCCCCCCCATTTCCAGTCCCCCCCAGTATCCCCAGTCCCTCCCCCCCCATTCCCAGTCCCCCCCAGTATCCCCAGTTCTTCCCCCCCTTCCCAGTATCCCCAGTCCCCCCCAGTTCCCCCCCCATTCCCAGTACCCCCCAGTCTCCCCAGTCCCCCCCATTCCCAGTACCCCCCAGTATTCCCAGTTCCCCCCCATTCCCAGTATCCCCAGTCTGTATCCCAGTTCCCCCAGTATCCCCAGTTCTCCCCCCCCCATTCCCAGTATCCCCAGTCCCCCCCAGTTCCCCCCCCAGTATCCCCAGTTCCCCCCCCATTCCCAGTATCCCCAGTTCTTCCCCCCCCATTCCCAGTATCCCCAGTCCCCCCCAGTTCGCCCCCCCTTTCCCAGTCCCCCCCAGTATCCCCAGTTCTTCCCCCCCCCATTTCCAGTCCCCCCCAGTATCCCCAGTTCTTCCCCCCCCCATTTCCAGTCCCCCCCAGTATCCCCAGTTCTTCCCCCCATTCCCAGTCCCTCCCAGTATCCCCAGTCCCCCCCAGTTCCCCCCCCATTCCCAGTCCCCCCCAGTCTCCCCAGTCCCCCCCATTCCCAGTACCCCCCAGTATTCCCAGTTCCCCCTCCATTCCCAGTATCCCCAGTTCTCCCCCCCCCCCCATTCCCAGTATCCCCAGTCCCCCCCAGTTCCCCCCCCCATTCCCAGTCCCTCCCAGTCTCCCCAGTTCCCTTCTTCCCACAGGTGGTTTCCAGCCCCGGGGCGGGGCCCGGGGGGGCGGGTTCGGGGGGCGGGGCCGAGGTGGCCCCGCCCGAGGAGGCTCCGCCCGCGGCGGCCCCGCCCGAGGAGGCTCCGCCCGGGGGGGGCGGGGCGGCCGCGGGGGCTTCCGGGGGGGCAAGAAAGTGACGGTGGAGCCCCATAGGCACGAAGGTGGGGGGCGCTATGGGGCGCGCTATGGGGCGGGCGGGGGGGGCGCTATGGGGCACTTGGGGGGAGTCTGTGGGGCAATTGGGGGGGGTCTATGGGGGGGTTGGGGGGCACTCGGGGGCATCTGTGGGGCAGTCGGGGGGGTTATGGGGTGGGTTGGGGCGTCTATGGGGCACTTGGGGGGGTCTATGGGGCAGGTTGGGGGTGGGTTGGGGGCATCTATGGGGCACTCGGGAGTATCTGTGGGGCAGTTCAGGGGGTTATGGGGTGGTTTGAGGGAGTCTATGGGGTGGGTTGGGGGGGCTGTGGGGCAGTCGGGGGCATCTATGGGGCAGTTGGGGGCATCTGTGGGTCAGTCGGGGGGTTATGGGGTGGGTTGGGGCATCTATGGGGCACTCGGGGGCATCTATGGGTCAGTCGGGGGGTTATGGGGTGGGTTGGGGCGTCTATGGGGCACTTGGGGGGTCTATGGGGCAGGTTGGGGGTGGGTTGGGAGCATCTATGGGGGGCACTCGGGAGTATCTATGGGGCAGTTGGGGGGGTTATGGGGTGGGTTGGGGCGTCTATGGGGCAATTGGGGTCTATGGGGCGGGTTGGGGGGGTTGTGGGGCACTCGGGGGCATCTATGGGGCACTTGGGGGGTCTATGGGGCAGGTTGGGGGTGGGTTGGGAGCATCTATGGGGCACTCGGGAGTATCTATGGGGCAGTTGGGGGGGTTATGGGGTGGGTTGGGGCATCTATGGGGCACTTGTGGGGGTCTATGGGGCAATTAGGGGGGTCTATGGGGCGGGTTGTGGGGCACTCGGGGGCATCTATGGGGCACTCGGGGGGTTATGGGGTGGGTTGGGGCATCTATGGGGCACTTAGGGGGGTCTATGGGGCAATTAGGGAGTCTATGGGGCGGGTTGGGGGGCAGTTGGGGGCATCTATGGGGCAGTTCAGGGGGTTACGGGGTGGTTTGAGGGGGTCTATGGGGTGGGTTGGGGGGGCTGTGGGGCAGTCGGGGGCATCTATGGGGCAGTCGGGGGGTTATGGGGTGGGTTGGGGCGTCTATGGGGCACTTGGGGGGTCTATGGGGCAGGTTGGGGGTGGGTTGGGGGGCATCTATGGGGCACTCGGGGGTATCTGTGGGGCACTTGTGGGGGTTATGGGGTGGGTTGGGGCGTCTATGGGGCACTTGGGGGGTCTATGGGGGGGGTTGTGGGGCACTCGGGGGCATCTATGGGGCAGTCGGGGGCATCTGTGGGTCAGTCGGGGGGTTATGGGGTGGGTTGGGGCATCTATGGGGCACTTGGGGGGGTCTATGGGGGGGTTGGGGGGTGGGTTAGGGGGCATCTATGGGGCACTCGGGGGCATCTATGGGGCACTCAGGGGGGTTATGGGGTCGGTTGGGGCGTCTATGGGGCAATTAGGGGGGTCTATGGGGCAGGTTGGGGGTGGGTTGGGGGCATCTATGGGGCACTCGGGGGCATCTATGGGGCAGTTCAGGGGATTATGGGGTGATTTGAGGGAGTCTATGGGGTGGGTTGGGGGGGCTGTGGGGCAGTCGGGGGCATCTATGGGGCAGTCGGAGGGTTATGGGGTGGGTTGGGGCATCTATGGGGCACTTGGGGGGGTCTATGGGGGGGTTGGGGGGTGGGTTAGGGGCATCTATGGGGCACTCGGGAGTATCTGTGGGGCAGTCGGGGGGGTTATGGGGTGGGTTGGGGCGTCTATGGGGCAATTAGGGGGGTCTATGGGGGGGTTGTGGGGCAGTCGGGGGCATCTGTGGGGCAGTCGGGGGGGTTATGGGGTGGGTTGGGGCATCTATGGGGCACTTGGGGGGGTCTATGGGGCAATTAGGGTGGTCTATGGGGGGGGTTGGGGGGTGGGTTAGGGGGCATCTATGGGGCACTCGGGGGCATCTATGGGGCAGTCGGGGGGTTGTGGGGTGGGTTGGGGCGTCTATGGGGCACTTGGGGGGTCTATGGGGCAATTAGGGGCGTCTATGGGGGGGTTGTGGGGCACTCGGGGGCATCTATGGGGCAGTCGGGGGCATCTGTGGGTCATTCGGGGGGTTATGGGGTGGGTTGGGGCATCTATGGGGCACTTGGGGGGGTCTATGGGGCAATTAGGGTGGTCTATGGGGCAGGTTGGTGGGTGGGTTAGGGGGCATCTATGGGGCACTAGGGGGCATCTGTGGGGCACTTGGAGGGTCTATGGGGCGGGTTGGGGGGGCTGTGGGTCAGTTGGGGGCATCTATGGGGCAGTCGGGGGGTTATGGGGTGGGTTGGGGCATCTATGGGGCACTTGGGGGGGTCTATGGGGCAGCTTGGGGCGTCTATGGGGCACTTGGGGGTCCCGTGGGGCAGTTGGGGGGCGGCTATGGGGCGGTTTATGAATCTATGGGGCAGGTTGGGGGGTGCCATGGGGCACTTGGGGGGCGGCGGGGGGTCGCCGTGGGGCAGTTGTGGGTCGCCGTGGGGCAGCTGTGGGTCGCCGTGGGGCAGGCGTGTTCATCTGCCGGGGGAAGGAGGACGCACTGGTGACGCGCAATATGGTGCCGGGGGAGTCCGTCTATGGGGAGAAGAGGATCTCGGTGGAGGTACTGGGAGGGACTGGGAGCAACTGGGAGGGACTGGGAGCAACTGGGAGGGAACTGGGAGGGACTGGGAAGGGATTGGGGGCAACTGGGACGGACTGGGGAGGGATGGAGGGCGGCGGGGAGGAGGTTAGGGGGCAACTGGGAGGGAGTGGGGGCAACTGGGAGAGGTGGAGGACACAGTGAGGATCTTCTCGAGCTCCATACTGGGAGCACTGGGAGCACTGGGAGGTGGCGCTGGTGGCACTGGGAGGGTGTGGGTGTCCATGGGACGTCACAGCCGGTGGGTGACATGTCCCCACATGTCCCTGTGCCCATAGTGGTGCCACCGAGCTTGAGGGCCTCAGTAGGACCTTCTCAAACTCCATACTGGGAGCACTGGGAGCATCGGGAGTTGGCGCTGGTGGCACTGGGAGGGTGTGGGTGTCCATGGGACGTCACAGCCGGTGGGTGACATGTCCCCACATGTCCCTGTGCTCATGGTGGTGACACTGAGCTTGAGGGCCTCCCTAGGACCTTCTCAAGCTCCATACTGGGAGCACTGGGAGCATCGGGAGGTGGCGCTGGTGGCACTGGGAGGGTGTGGGTGTCCATGGGACGTCACAGCCGGTGGGTGACATGTCCCCACATGTCCCTGTGCTCATAGTGGTGACACTGAGCTTGAGGGCCTCAGTAGGACGTTCTCAAGCTCCATACTGGGAGCACTGGGAGCACTGGGAGGTGGCGCTGGTGGCACTGGGAGGGTGTGGGTGTCCACGGGACGTCACAGCCGGTGGGTGACATGTCCCTGTCCCCCAGGACGGTGACACCAAGGTGGAGTACCGGGCCTGGAACCCCTTCCGCTCCAAGTTGGCGGCCGCCATCTTGGGGGGCATCGACCAGATCCACATGCGACCGGGGAGCAAAGTCCTCTACTTGGGCGCCGCCTCGGGGACAACCGTCTCACACGTCTCCGACATCGTGGGACCGGTAAGGACAGGCGGCCACCGCGCCCTCGGGGACGTCACCGTGAGGTCCCGGGGTGAGGGGACACCACACGGGGTCTTCAGGCCCATGGGGACCTCTTGGAGGTGGCATCTGCCTATACTTGGGGATGTTCTTGAGGTCCTTTATGGAGGTCACTGTGGGGCGGTGGGAGAAGGGGACGTGGGGGTGGCACCGTGTGGCCCATGGGGACGTCACCGTGAGGTCCCGGGGTGAGGGGACACCGCATGGGGTCTTCAGGCCCATGGGGACCTCTTGGTGGTGGCATCTGCCTATACTTGGGGATGTTCTTGAGGTCCTTTATGGAGGTCACGGTGGGGGGTGGGAGAAGGGGACGTGGGGGTGGCACCGTGTGGCCCATGGGGACGTCACCGTGAGGTCCCGGGGTGAGGGGACACCACACGGGGTCTTCAGGCCCATGGGGACCTCTTGGTGGTGGCATCTGCCTATACTTGGGGATGTTCTTGAGGTCCTTTATGGAGGTCACGGTGGGGGGTGGGAGAAGGGGACGTGGGGGTGGCACCGTGTGGCCCATGGGGACGTCACCGTGAGGTCCCGGGGTGAGGGGACACCGCACGGGGTCTTCAGGCCCATGGGGATCTCTTGGAGGTGGCATCTCCATCTACTTGGGGATGTTCTTGAGGTCCTTTATGGAGGTCACCGTGGGGCGGTCGGAGAAGGGGACGTGGGGGTGGCACCGTGTGGCCCTCGGGGACGTCACTGAGAGGTCCCGGGGTGAGGGGACACCTCACGGGGTCTTCAGGCCCATGGGACCTCCTGGAGGTGGCATCTGCCTATAGTTGGAGATGTTCTTGACGTCCTTTATGGAGGTCACGGTGGGGGGTGGGAGAAGGGGACGTGGGGGTGGCACCGTGTGGCCCATGGGGACGTCACCGTGAGGTCCCGGGGTGAGGGGACACCGCACGGGGTCTTCAGACCCATGGGGACCTCCTGGAGGTGGCATCTCCATCTACTTGGGGATGTTCTTGAGGTCCTTTATGGAGGTCACCGTGGGTGGTGGGAGAAGGGGACGTGGGGGTGGCACCATGAGGACCTCAGGATGTCCCCAGGGGTGGTGGCCCCACGTTCTTCGAGATGTTCTCCACCGTGAGGACCTCAGGATGTCCCCAGGGGTGGTGCCCTCATGGTTCTGGAGATGTTCTCCACCGTGAGGACCTCAGGATGTCCCCAGGGGTGGTGGCCTCGTGGTCCTGGAGATGTTCTCCACCGTGAGGACCTCAGGATGTCCCCAGGGGTGGTGGCCTCGTGGTCCTGGAGATGTTCTCCCCCGTGAGGACCTTAGGATGTCCCCAGGGGTGGTGGCCTCGTGGTCCTGGAGATGTTCTCCACTGTGAGGACCTCAGGATGTCCCCAGGGGTGGTGGCCCCACGTTCTTCGAGATGTTCTCCCCCGTGAGGACCTCAGGATGTCCCCAGGGGTGGTGCCCTCATGGTCCTGGAGATGTTCTCCACTGTGAGGACCTCAGGATGTCCCCAGGGGTGGTGGCCCCACGTTCTTCGAGATGTTCTCCCCCGTGAGGACCTCAGGATGTCCCCAGGGGTGGTGGCCTCATGGTCCTGGAGATGTTCTCCACCATGAGGACCTCAGGATGTCCCCGTGAGTGGTGGCCTCATGGTCCTGGAGATGTTCTCCACCGTGAGGACCTCAGGATGTCCCCAGGGGTGGTGGCCTCGTGGTCCTGGAGATGTTCTCCACCGTGAGGACCTCAGGATGTCCCCAGGGGTGGTGGCCCCACGTTCTTCGAGATGTTCTCCCCCGTGAGGACCTCAGGATGTCCCCAGGGGTGGTGGCCTCATGGTCCTGGAGATGTTCTCCACCATGAGGACCTCAGGAATGTCTCCAGGGTTGGTGGCCTCATGGTCCTGGAGATGTTCTCCACCATGAGGACCTCAGGAATGTCTCCAGGGTTGGTGGCCTCATGGTCCTGGAGATGTTCTCCACCGTGAGGACCTCAGGATGTCCCCGTGAGTGGTGCCCTCATGGTCCTGGAGATGTTCTCCACCATGAGGACCTCAGGATGTCCCCAGGGGTGGTGGCCTCGTGGTCCTGGAGATGTTCTCCACCGTGAGGACCTCAGGATGTCCCCAGGGGTGGTGGCCCCACGTTCTTCGAGATGTTCTCCACCGTGAGGACCTCAGGATGTCCCCAGGGGTGGTGGCCTCATGGTCCTGGAGATGTTCTCCCCCGTGAGGACCTCAGGATGTCCCCAGGGTGGTGGCCCCACGTTCTTCGAGATGTTCTCCACCATGAGGACCTCAGGATGTCCCCGTGAGTGGTGGCCTCGTGGTCCTGGAGATGTTCTCCACCGTGAGGACCTCAGGATGTCCCCAGGGGTGGTGGCCCCACGTTCTTCGAGATGTTCTCCCCCGTGAGGACCTCAGGATGTCCCCAGGGGTGGTGGCCTCGTGGTCCTGGAGATGTTCTCCACCGTGAGGACCTCAGGATGTCCCCAGGGGTGGTGGCCTCATGGTCTTGGAGATGTTCTCCACCGTGAGGGCCTCAGGATGTCCCCAGGGGTGGTGGCCTCGTGGTCCTGGAGATGTTCTCCACCGTGAGGACCTCAGGATGTCCCCAGGGGTGGTGGCCCCACGTTCTTCGAGATGTTCTCCACGTGAGGACCTCAGGATGTCCCCAGGGGTGGTGCCCTCATGGTCCTGGAGATGTTCTCCACCGTGAGGACCTCAGGATGTCCCCAGAGGTGGTGGCCTCATGGTCCTGGAGATGTTCTCCACCATGAGGACCTCAGGAATGTCTCCAGGGTTGGTGGCCTCATGGTCCTGGAGATGTTCTCCACCGTGAGGACCTCAGGATGTCCCCAGGGGTGGTGGCCCCACGTTCTTCGAGATGTTCTCCACCATGAGGACCTCAGGATGTCCTCAGGGGTGGTGGCCCCACGTTCTTCGAGATGTTCTCCACCATGAGGACCTCAGGATGTCCTCAGGGGTGGTGGTCTCGTGGTCCTGGAGATGTTCTCCCCCGTGAGGACTTCAGGATGTCCCCAGGGGTGGTGGTCTCGTGGTCCTGGAGATGTTCTCCACCGTGAGGACCTCAGGATGTCCCCAGGGGTGGTGGTCTCGTGGTCCTGGAGATGTTCTCCACCGTGAGGACCTCAGGATGTCCCCAGGGGTGGTGACCTCATGGTTCTGGAGATGTTCTCCACGTGAGGACCTCAGGATGTCCTCAGGGGTGGTGGCCGCGTGGTCCTGGAGATGTTCTCCACCGTGAGGACCTCAGGAATGTCCCCAGGGGTGGTGGCCCCACGTTCTTCGAGATGGTCTTCACCGTGAGGACCTCAGGATGTCCCCAGGGGTGGTGGCCTCATGGTCCTGGAGATGTTCTCCACCGTGAGGACCTCAGGAATGTCCCCAGGGGTGGTGGCCCCACGTTCTTCGAGATGGTCTTCACCGTGAGGACCTCAGGATGTCCCCAGGGGTGGTGCCCTCATGGTTCTGGAGATGTTCTCCACCGTGAGGACCTCAGGATGTCCCCAGGGGTGGTGCCCTCATGGTTCTGGAGATGTTCTCCACCATGAGGACCTCAGGATGTCCCAGGGGTGGTGGTCTCGTGGTCCTGGAGATGTTCTCCCCCGTGAGGACCTCAGGAATGTCCCCAGGGGTTGGTGGCCCCACGTTCTTCGAGATGTTCTCCACCGTGAGGACCTCAGGATGTCCCCAGGGGTGGTGGCCTCATGGTCCTGGAGATGTTCTCCACCGTGAGGACCTCAGGATGTCCCCATGAGTGGTGCCCTCATGGTTCTGGAGATGTTCTCCACCGTGAGGACCTCAGGAATGTCCCCAGGGGTGGTGGCCCCACGTTCTTCGAGATGTTCTCCACCGTGAGGACCTCAGGATGTCCCCATGGGTGGGGTGACCTCCTCCTCCCCATCTCCAGGAGGGATTGGTCTACGCCGTAGAGTTCTCCCACCGGTCCGGTCGGGACCTCATCAACGTGGCCAAGAAACGCACCAACGTCATCCCCGTCATCGAGGACGCCCGTCACCCCCACAAGTACCGCATGCTCATCGGTGAGGTCCCCCCAGGAGGTCCCAGCGGTGGCTTTCGGGGGCTGGAGAAGACCTCTTGGCGGAGGGGGGGGGGGGGGGGGGGGGGAGAAAGGGCTCGAGAAGATCCTGGAGAAGGTTTTGGGGGTCTTCAGGATGGTTTGGAGGTCCGGGAGAAGGTCTGGAGGTATCTCGGAGAGGTTTTTGAGGGGGTTTCGGGCGTTGAGAAGATCTAAAGTGGGTCTTCACGCCACTGGGTGGTCTTAGAGAAGATCTTGGAGGTCTTGAGAAGGTTTTGGTGGTCCTCAAGGTGGTTTGGAGGTCCTGGAGAAGGTCTGGTGGTCCCTCGAGGTATCTCAGAGGGGGTTTTGAGGTAGTTTTGGGTGTTTTGGAGATCCCATGGTGGATCTCAGGGTGCGTTGGTGGTCTTAGAGAAGAACTTTGTGGTCTTGGGAAGGTCCTGGAGAAGGTTTTTGGTGGTCTTCAGGATGGTTTGGAGGTCCTGGAGAAGGTCTGGAGGCCCCTGGAGGTATCTCAGAGGGGGTTTTGAGGTAGTTTTGGGTGTTTTGGAGATCCCCGGTGGATCTCAGGGTGCGTTGGTGGTCTTAGAGAAGAACTTTTTGGTCTTGGGAAGGTCCTGGAGAAGGTTTTGGTGGTTTTCAGGATGGTTTGGAGGTCCTGGAGAAGGTCTGGTGGCCCCTGGAGGTATCTCAGAGGGGGTTTTGAGGTGGTTTTGGGTGTTGCGAAGATCTATGGTGGGTTTGGGGATCTCTTGGTGGTCTTAGAGAAGATCTTGGAGGTCTTAAGAAGTTCCTGGAGAAGGTTTTGGTGGTCTTCAGGATGGTTTGGAGGTCCTGGAGAAGGTCTGGAGACCCCTGAGGTATCTCAGAGTGGGTTTTGAGGTGGTTTTGGTGTTGTGATGATCTGAGGTGGGTTTGGGGATCTCTTGGTGGTCTTAAGAGAAGAACTTTGTGGTCTTGGGAAGGTCCTGGAGAAGGTTTTGGTGGTCTTCAGGATGGTTTGGAGGTCCTGGAGAAGGTCTGGTGGCCCCTGGAGGTATCTCAGAGCGGGTTTTGAGGTGGTTTTGGGTGTTGTGATGATCTGAGGTGGGTTTGGGGATCTCTTGGTGGTCTTAGAGAAGAACTTTGTGGTCTTGGGAAGGTCCTGGAGAAGGTTTTGGTGGTCTTCAGGATGGTTTGGAGGTCCTGGAGAAGGTCTGGTGGCCCCTGGAGGTATCTCAGAGGGGGTTTTGAGGTGGGTTTGGGTGTTGTGATGATCTGAGGTGGGTTTGGGGATCTTTTGGTGGTCTTAGAGAAGAACTTTTGGTCTTTGGAAGGTCCTGGAGAAGGTATTGGTGGTCCTCAAGGTGGTTTGGAGGTCCTTGAGATGGTCTGGAGGTCCCTGGAGGTATCTCAGAGTGGGTTTTGAGGTAGTTTTGGTGTTTTGGAGATCCCCGGTGGATCTCAGGGTGCGTTGGTGGTCTTAGAGAAGAACTTTGTGGTCTTGGGAAGGTCCTGGAGAAGGTTTTGGTGGTCTTCAGGATGGTTTGGAGGTCCTGGAGAAGGTCTGGTGGCCCCTGGAGGTATCTCAGAGGGGTTTTGAGGTGGTTTTGGGTGTTGCGAAGATCTATGGTGGGTTTGGGGATCTCTTGGTGGTCTTAGAGAAGATCTTGGAGGTCTTAAGAAGGTCCTGGAGAAGGTTTTGGTGGTCCTCAATGTGGTTTGGAGGTCCTGGAGAAGGTCTGGAGGTCCCTGGAGGTATCTCAGAGTGGGTTTTGAGGTGGTTTTTGGGTGTTTGATGATCTGAGGTGGGTTCGAGGATCTTTTGGTGGTCTTAGAGAAGAACTTTGTGGTCTTGGGAAGGTCCTGGAGAAGGTTTTGGTGGTCTTCAGGATGGTTTGGAGGTCCTGGAGAAGGTCTGGTGGCCCCTGGAGGTATCTCAGAGGGGTTTTGAGGTAGTTTTGGGTGTTTTGGAGATCCCGGCTGGATTTTGGGGTGCGAGGGGGGTGGGGGAGGGTGTTATGGGGTCCCCCCAACGTGGTTGTCCCCGTCCCACCCCACCCCACCCCAGGGATGGTGGACGTCATCTTCGCGGACGTGGCGCAGCCGGACCAGACGCGCATCGTCGCCCTCAACGCCCACCACTTCCTGCGCAACGGCGGCCACTTCCTCATCTCCATCAAGGTGACGCCCCCTCCCAGTAGCACCCAGTGCCCACCAGTATCCCCCAGTGCCCACCAGTGCCCACCAGTAGCACCCGGTGGCCCCAGGGTCCACCAGTACCCAGCAGTATCCATCCCCTGGCACCCACCAGTACCCACCAGTACCCCCAGTGGCCCCCAGTTACCCCCAGTGCCCACCAGTATCCCCCAGTTACCCCCAGTGCCCACCAGTACCCACCAGTTACCCCCAGTGCCCACCAGTACTCACCAGTATCCCCCAGTTAGTACCCCCAGTGCCCACCAGTATCCACTACTACTCCCAGTGCCCACCAGTATCCCCTGGCACCCCCCAGTGGCCAGCAGGGTCCACCAGTGCCCACCAGTATCCCCCAGTTACCCCCAGTGCCCACCAGTATCCCCCAGTTAGTTACCCCCAGTGCCCACCAGTATCCCCTAGCACCCCCAGTACCCCCCAGTTACCCCCAGTGGCCCCCAGGGTCCCCCAGTGCCCACCAGTATCCCCCAGTGCCCACCAGTACCCACCAGTATCCCCCAGTTTCCCCCAGTGCCCCCCAAATACCCACCAGTCCCCCCCCAGTACCCCCCAGTTTCCCCCAGTACCCCCCCGAATAGCCACCAGTACCCCCCCAGTGCCCCCCAGTTTCCCCCAAATAGCCCCCAGTATCCCCCAGTACCCCCCAGTGCCCCCCAAATACCCCCAGTGCCCCCCAGTTTCCCCCAGTACCCCCCAAATAGGCACCAGTATCCCCCAGTGCCCACCAGTGCCCCCCGAATAGCCACCAGTACCTCCCAGTCTCTCCCAGTGCCCCCCCGAATAGCCACCGGTACCCCCGAATAGCCACCAGTACCTCCCAGTTTCCACCAGTACCCCCCCCAGTCCCCC